>NW_024111924.1:0-11106 GCF_003073215.2 Triticum urartu | reverse complement strand
ATATAAAGCAAGCATAATAAAGTTACTCTTCCACGTGAGATCGATATACTTTAATATGTACCGCTGGCTAATTTTAAGCTTGTTAACATCGATTGTGTGCGTAAATATGAATTTTGTGTAGTTAGATTCCTAGACCGGAGTATCACACAACACATTGAGGTCTTGCCCCCCTCCCCCCCTTCCACACACACACACAATTTGTTGTGCTACCCGCATGCTATGCATCGTGACATCGATTTCTCGGTAGTGCCCAATATACCAGTATGCGCAGAGGCATGTTCACGTGACAGATCATGAAAGAGTACAATTGTGTTGACGATAAAATGTGTGTAGCCTAATGAAAAGCAATTAATTCAAAAAGGAGGTAGGAGTAACAACAAAAAAGAAATCGTTTTTGTTGTATTGTCGTTTTCCATTAAACATTTAGAAGATGCTTGGTTGAGGAAAAGGGTAACGCAAAACGACAACGTAAGCATATCGTGCTGGTGTTGGCAATGGAACGTGGAAAACTGAAAGTTGTTTGTTTCCTGCATGCAACAATATGCAAATGCAGTCTCATTGCTGACCCCTAGAACATCAACTAAACATGGAAACTCGCAAGCACAATAATTACATTTCAAAAACAAAGGAGCATGGCAATTCTTTGTAGGTATAGGAATACCTAAAATCCCCAATTCCAGAACAATAAAAAAATTGAACGAAGATCAGGGAAAACAACACTTGGATGCTCACAATTTAGATCCGATCCTTCACGTCAACTATGCACTTTCATCGCCGTCTTGTTGGCTTACTCCACCCCAAGAGCCATCATCTCCTCGCGGGCCTTGCAGCCTCCTCGCCTCGTGTACTTAGGAGCCAAATCCACCCTCTTCTTGAAAACCAACACCGAGTTGATCTTGGCTCATGTTGAAGAATCTTGTTGCGTGAGGCTATGCTCCTCCACTGGAGGAGGGATTGACTGGGAAGGTGCTATACCGACATCAATTTTGTTATGGCGGACTTGGGTGTAACCAACAATGAATAACAACGTATCTGATTACTTCCTCCGTTTCAAAATAGACGACTCAACTTTGTACTAACTTTAGTACAAAGTTGAGTCATCTATTTTGATATGAAGGGAATACATGGCAACTGATCACACACCTATGTAAATGAAATAATTATAACGTTTTTGGACCATAGCGTTATCAATTTATGGGATGAAATCAGCGAACCAGACACCTTCATAGAGTAACCGATAATGCATAGAAGAGGGTAATTAATAGCAACCAAACATTCAATTTTATTTTGATGCAGTCATTTCCAAAAATAAATAGCAAAATGAATAATTTGGTGAAGTTTTAAGTTCCCTTTATTTTCGCTACCAATAGATAAGGTTAAATTTAGGGAAAAGATTTCCTTCAACCGGCTGATTTTTCCAATGCACCCGTCGCCTCCTACGGACGACGCATGTCCCAATCATCCCACACACCGCTACCTTATCTTCTCCCCAAGGACTCTCATCGAGATCTCTTTTACCTTACATCTTCTCTGCTTCCCTAACCCATTCAACGTCCTCCATCATGCACGCCTAGGATGGAGAGCACCAAGCATGCCTAGGATGAAGAGCACCCGTGGAGGTAGATGCATGCAGCAGCTAGTGACTTTCAACACCAAGCGCTCATGGGGGGGCATGTGAGCTAGCCGGCCGACGCGACCAGCGACAAGGTTTGGCAACGGTCGGGACTGGATGACCTTGCGGTTGGTGGCAGCGATGGCGGGGACGGGCGGCTCCGCTCCTCCCTGCGGGCGCACGCCAACAGCGGCACGATGGCGGGGACGGGTGGCTCCTCTCCCCCTCGTCGCCGTCCGGCAGGAGATCGTGGTGAACAACAATGGCAATTTTTTTGCAACAATCAATTTGTTGCAAGAAAGATTTCTTCAACATCGATTATGTTGCAAAAAATTATTCCGTAACACCATATAAAGGTAACGACAAACAAAAAATGCAACATCACCTCAGTTACAAAGTTTTTCTGCAAGAATATCTCTGTTGCAAAAAAGTGAAAACAAAAATGGGAAAAAAATCCGCAACACGACCTATGTTGAAAAATAAAAACAATCCCGCAACACAACCTATGTTGCAAAAAATATATCCACAACACAGTCTCTCTTAGAAATGTTTCTGCAACATACCTCAGTTGCAAAGTAGGGGAAGATGTCCAGCCGCTCGATTTTGCTAGATCTGATATTTTATAAATATCCGCCGGCCGATACGTAACAACCCACTTAAATTTAGCACATGAGACGTCAAAAGCCATTAAATCCTTTCCATTCGTTTGAAGCTGGGAAGGTTAATTTTCAAGCTACCCTGTCCTAGGATCAAGCAACCAATTAATAGTAACAGAATTTCCGGCCTTAACTTCAAACATTCAATCGCCAACAAAGACACCATCCCCATCAACAAATCACATACTCCCTCCGTTCCCTTATGTAGTGCGCATAAGCTTTTTGGAAAAATTCCGATTTGTAGTGCGTATTAGCTGCCCCCACCCTCCTTTGGACGAAAATAACCCTTGCCTTTATCCTCTTCCTCCCGCATAGCTCCCCTTTCTTCGTTCTCTCGTTCGAACCAAATCGAACGAAAGATCCCTGATCTCCTCGCCTGATGCACGCCATCCCCCGGAGGAGTCTTTCTTTCCGAACCGGAGCCCGGCGTTGGGACACTGATGGGCGTGTCGGCGCTCGAAGGTGGTGAGCACCGGCGGTTGGCGAGGGCGCCGATGGTGCCGGTAGGAGAGGGAGGGCCTACGCGGGCGGATGCCGAAGGAGGGGACGGCGGCAGGGTGGAAGCTGGTAATGGCTTTGCCGCGACGACGCCAACGGAGCCGCCGACAAGTCTGGGCGAGTTCTTGGACACGGAGCGGCGCCTTTTCTAGCGGCGACACCGCTGTTTGAGGACTGGAGGATGCATCCACGGCCGGTGTCTGCTCGTTCACCACGGCCGGCGAGACCAAGTCGTCAGGACACACCAACGGCGAGACCAAGCCGCTACAGCTCGCTGCCACTTCGACCGGTGAGTACACGCTCGCGGTGGCCGCTCCTTCTCCAAGTTTTAGTGAACGCTCAGCTCAGTATGTGCCTGCCCAGTTCGTCCTCTGTTCAGCAAATAAATCAACGCACTATTTGTGTGAGTTCGATCCAGCTATCTAAATTTATTTGTGACATTGCTCCAAGCAGAGATGGAGAGAAACGAGACGGGGAGAGAAAAAGATGTACTAGTACTCTTTGAGACCGGATGGGGGGACATGGGTATTATCGTCCAAAGTACACCCTCCACCTCACTCATTGGTATATGAGCTGAGAACTATACGCACTATATAAGAGAACGGAGGGAGTATACTAAAATTTAAAACTCTTTCCATTTTTGGTTGGAATGGAAAATGATAAGGGCAAGATGGACACAAGACAGCCTGCCGAACCACTAAGATAAACTTTACTGCCCGGGGCGCAAATCGTGAGGCAAGCTCTTAAGTCGGTCAAACCGCTTATTTTCTTTCTTTCAGTGGTTTTGCGTGTCAATAGGTGAAACTTCGTGCCACGAGACGGTGAAAATCGATGTAAGAACCATGCCATTGCCACCCCATGACACCAACTATTTTCTGATTTTTTTGACCACAACCTATCCATGTCACACACGCGGCTCATTGACCATGTCACTCAACGGTAGGTGATGTAACTTGGATACGTATTTTCGCAGGGAAAAAGAGGCGCTGGAGGCGTAGAAACGCGCCACACACACATGGAGTTACCCATGACAGTACAAAACGGTGGCACTTTTTAAACCACCGCGTCAACGTCACAGCGGCCGGATTTACCGGCCCGAAAAGAGAAGAAAAAAGAAGAGAGGTGGGAATCCAGCCGGAGCAAAGACGAGTCAAAGCGGGAGCTCCCCAGCGGAAGAAAGAGAGAAAGAAAGAAAAGGAAAGCAATCGCATTCTCCACGTGGCCAGCGCGCCCAGTCCAAGCACCCATCCCCTCCCCTCCCCTCACCTAAACCCCCCGCAACTCAACCTTAACCCACCCCCACCGCCAGCCCCAGCCCGTGTCCCTCCCCAGCCCCCAATCCTCAGATCCGCCTCCGCTCCCCGAGCCCAAGGTCCCCCCCCCCCCCCCCCCCCCCCCCCCCCCCCCCCCCCCCCCCCCCCCCCCCCCCCCCCCCCCCCCCCCCCCCGCCCTCCCCACCGCGGCGCGCACGCACGCACCCGGCCACCGCCCACCCGGATCCAGATCCGCGCGGCGGCGGCGGCGCAGGCGAAGGCGAAGGCGAAGGAGGGAGCGATGGCCGGCGGCGGGGGCGCCGGCGGCTTGTCGGAGTCGGTGATGCGGAAGGTGCTGCTGTCCTACTGCTACGTGGCGGTGTGGATCTTCCTCTCCTTCGCCGTCATCGTCTACAACAAGTACATCCTCGACCCCAAGATGTACAACTGGCCCTTCCCCATCTCGCTCACCATGGTGCACATGAGCTTCTGCTCCTCGCTCGCCGTGGGGCTCGTCCGCGTCCTGCGGGTCGTCGAGCCGCCCTCCTCCCCGCCCATGACGCCGCAGCTCTACACCTCCTCCGTCGTGCCCATCGGCGCGCTCTACGCCATGTCGCTCTGGTTCTCCAACTCGGCCTACATCTACCTCTCCGTCTCCTTCATCCAGATGCTCAAGGCGCTCATGCCCGTCGCCGTCTACTCCATCGGCGTCCTCTTCAAGAAGGAGACCTTCCGCTCCTCCTCCATGCTCAACATGCTCTCCATCTCCTTCGGCGTCGCCATCGCCGCCTACGGCGAGGCCAGGTTCGACCTCCGCGGCGTCGCGCTCCAGCTCGCCGCCGTCGCCTTCGAGGCCACCCGCCTCGTGCTCATCCAGATCCTGCTCACCTCCAAGGGCATCTCGCTCAACCCCATCACCTCGCTCTACTACGTCGCGCCCTGCTGCCTCTGCTTCCTGCTCGTGCCCTGGATCTTCGTCGAGCTGCCCAGGCTGCGCGCCGTCGGCACCTTCCAGCCCGACTTCTTCATCTTCGGCACAAACTCGCTCTGCGCCTTTGCGCTCAACCTTGCGGTCTTCCTGCTCGTTGGCAAGACCTCCGCGCTCACCATGAATGTCGCGGGAGTGGTCAAGGACTGGCTCTTGATTGCCTTCTCCTGGTCCGTGATCCGGGACACGGTCACCCCCATCAACCTCTTCGGCTACGGCATCGCCTTCTTGGGTGTTGGCTACTACAACCATATCAAGCTGCAGGCGCTCAAGGCAAAGGAGGCGCAGAAGAAGTCCGCGCAGGCCGATGAGGAGGCTGGCTCCCTGTTGCAGGAGCGCGATAGCCACAGTGATCGCAAGAGCGAGAACCAGGCATAGAGCTCCAGATCGGATCCGGGCATGCCCACATTGGTTGGTTCTAAAATCCATTTGAGTGATCTTTCGTTTTCTACTGCATGCAGGCTAGGCTTGTTATTTTTCTTGATTTGCCATGGTAGAGGAATAAAAATCGAAGAAATGTATGATTCATTGGCAGTATGAAAATCGCGATGTACTTTGCCCACTCTTGTTTAAGTAGTTAAATTGTAAAGATCAATGGGGATGCTTTTGCACAATTAAGTTGCTGTCCTTCTACTTTTCATGGTGTAGACTATCATATCATATAGATCTGGTACATGCTTTCTGTCAGAATAAGTAATGTTTTCATAGATAGAAACATGAAAGTACTCGAAATTGTGATCGTTTGCTCACTATGCATCTTCCTTATCCTAATTATGATGTGTGCTGGACAGGGAATCTGGTGCAAAGTGCAAAGACTATAGTTTGGTCTACAGTTGCTTTCAAGGAGGTGGATGCCGGTTCTGGTTTATCTTTTTAACTTTAGTTGGATCTGAGGAGCAAACCAAGGCAATTTGTTGATCTAGGAAATACTTGCATTTGAACCTCCTTCTGGAGGGTTAGAAGGAACACTTATATTACCCTGTTATTTATTTTTGCGTTTTTGTTTCTCTCGCGCATTCCGTATTTATTTGTTCCAGTAGCCTAGGTAAAAATGTACTGCACATTGGTATCATTTCGGTGGGTATCATCTGGTGGTTATCATCTATATATAATGAGCTTACTGTAAACTATATTCAATAGTTGCCTCTTTTAGCTTTTCATATTGTGTGATTATGCATCGTTTTGTTGCATGGTTGGGTGAATATTTGCCTGATCAATTTTCACCTGGCGACGTATTGCTAAGATTCTTTTACATGTTATAAAGATAACACTATAATCAGTTCTAGTATATGGTTTGTTTTGTCACTAGGTGCGGTAACTTAAGTTGCATTGTCATGTACTCCCTCTGTCCCAAAATAAGTGTCAACTTTGTACTAGCTTAGTACAAATTTGTACTAAGCTCAAGACACTTATTTTGGGACGGAGGGAGTATTCAGGTATGAGAACCATGCATTCGATACAATCTAGGATTGCATTATTATCTTGAGAGTACTTAGCATTATGTCATGGAATTGGGGACCCTTCCTTGGCATTAATTTGCTTGCTGAGAGGAAGCATTGTTGAGCATATTATCAGTTTAATTGCCCCACCTACAGTTGAAGACTTGAACTGTGTTGTTAGGTTATGGTTGGTACCACAGTTGAAATAATTGTCTGTTGTCTTCATCCCTTAAATAAGCGGCTGGTAATCTAACCCTGCTAGCAGAAATTAAGGTGTGATGGTAGGGTTTCCTGTCCTCATAAATGTGGCCTGAAACTCCTGGTGCTGGTCGCTTGCTTTTTTTCTTTCTCTTTGGTGAAGTGTCTATTGTTAGCCATATTAAACTATACTACTGATCAAGCTAGTGGCAAACTGAAAGCGGCATAAATAGTTTATATCTTGTAGTAGAAGTTTTATCTTAGCCATATTAAACCATGCTGATACAGCAAGTGGCAAACTGATAGCGGCATAAATAGTTTTGTCTCATAGAAGGTTAATCTTATGCCTAAAGTCTCTGGCGACTTGTTCTTGGTAGGATTTCTGTTGTCAGGGTACTGCTAGGACATGCTCACGGAGATTTGCATATTTCTGTTGTTCTTTTTACACTTGGGTAGCTTTGTTTTCAAACCATGACGTGCATAATACTCCCTCTGTTCCAAATTACTCGTCGCAGAAACGGATCTTAGTTTCTTACTTGGTTAGCAATTGTTTTCAAAACTGATCAACTGCGTGTAGCAACAAAGCCACTATGGGGTGTACGTACTTCAACTGAACTGCATAATACTCGGTTGGCACCAGTTCCAGATTTCAGGTGTGTTGGTACCACAATTTGGGTGAGTTGCGTTGTGGAACTGTGGGGCAGAGCAACACGATGTTGGTGCCTGCGTTATCTGAATGAATGCTGGGGCAAAGCAACTGGGTCCTAGGATTGCGTAGGAGCAAATCGCTCGCCGTGTTTGGTGCACGCCACGCCGCGAGACAGGTTGTTTATGTGCGACACCACGCAATCCTTGCTCCTTTTGCAATTATTTTAGCAGTAAAGCGCATGTAGGCATGAGCATTTGGAGGTCCATGCTCGAGGATAGTGCGTGGGCTGCCATATCCCTTCCAACGCAAGGCAAAGTGCTAACGGGTAACACAACATGTTGTTCTTTGTACCAAATTCAGTTTCCTGTCTTGTGCTTATAGCATCGTATTTTTTTTATTCCAAAAGTCATCACTGTACACTCAAATAAACCAACGAAACCGGGGCATCGAAAAGCCGTTTTGGACATGTCCTCTTTGGCCATTAAAATTTGGTTACACTTCGCATTACCATCAAGAAAACTAACAACCTTATGTCGAGAGGCATCATTGATAAGCATATCCGCTATGGGCATGGGATACTCATCTTTGGGTGTAGCTCTATTTAAATCTCTGAAATCAATGCACACACTTAATTTGTTGGACCCTTTTTTTTTTACCACAGGCACAATATTAAAGATCCATTTAGTATACCTATAAGGTCTAATAAAATTAGCTTTAAGCAAAAGACTGATCTTGCTATAAATATTAGTGGTAATATAATATTGATCTTTTCAATCGGTCGATTTTATCCAGCGTTGTCTGTATGCAATTTTTATACAATTAATTTTTCTTTTGAAGTTGTTAATCATGTTGCCTTCCATAGTATTTTAATTGAAATACAAGATGCAAACCAAATTGGTTTTGGGGAAGTGCAAAGATTTCATTGTCTCCTTTTATTTGCATTTGAAGCAAGCCCATCAGCAATCACTCTTCTTACTTTATTCTATATCGTGTATGCCACTTTTAGTGAATACACATGACTATTACTTCCTCGGTCCCAAAATAAGTGTCGCTAATTTAGTATAACTTTGTACTAAATCAGCGGCACTTATTCTTAGGGGGTGGAGGGTTATAATTTAATGTTTTTTGGGGATTGGATGCTCGTGTCATTTTCAAGTTCGTATAGTTTGTTTGAGACACTGCAATTACATTTGAGCATTTTATTTCTTTGTCTTCACCACTGCAATGGCAGGTTTGAATCTCTGAGTTCCTACTTGCTAAAATGTGAGTTATCCCATTGCTTGTGCACAATTTACTGATCTACTCCCTCCGTTCTGAATTACTTGTCACATGTATGGATGTATCTAAATGTATTTTAGTTCTAGATACATCCGTTTCTGCAACGAGTAATTTGGAACGGAGGGAGTATATATGTAGCTTCACTGATAGAGGCTTTTAGGTTTTTCTGGAGAAATCCTTAGGCCAATAGAAATTAGTGGGCTTATTCCTTTCTGGACATTATCACAAACAACGGAGACGAAATTGACCTAAAATTCTGTGCATTTAGTGAACTGACTATGTTGTTCAGTAATCTTGCAAGATCATCCAACATGCCTTGGGTCAGATTGATGTAGCTTTGATTAGTTTTTTTATTTCTATCACAATGTTTATTTAGTATGTTCAATATCTTCTGTAGTGCTGTAATGTACTTAGATGTGTTGTCTGAGAGTAACTTCTTGTTTGCACGCCGATGTTGATGAAATATCGGCAGAACTCACTCCCTGTCTGGGACAAAGGTAGTCTGGGAAAATCCTTGTCTGCTCTCTAGATCATTAGCATTGTAATTTCAATCACCCGCAAAAAAGCGTTGTAATTTCAATGGCCTCGATATTTTAGCCTGGTACCTATGCAATGCTATGTGCGGTAGTATAAACCTTCTACAGGTTCGTGTCTAGGTGAGGTATCTGCAGTAATTCCTGATTGGTAGTAGTTCTAAACAAATACTTGTACTGCCTTATCGTATGTCTATCCGGCGGGTAGTATCCTTTGTACTACTGGACAGGGGGAATGTATCCGGTGCACCCGCACTTGTGGTACTACCGGTACACCGGATGCCATAGAATATTTTAAAAAATCTGAAAAAAATTAGCATGTTAACACAACATCAATGTATGATGTCAGAAAATTTCATATAAAAAGTTGAAATATTTTTTGAGACACAAAAATGACAAATTTAACATCAGTGTGATAATGGGCCAAATCTAAAGCCCAAATTATGTTATGTACTATTCAGTGTTGAATCTGTCATTTTTCTTTTGGGCGTTATGTTTTGAATTTTGACTTGAAATTTTGTGACAATCTACATTGATGTAGTGCAAGCATGCTAATTTTTTTTCATAATTTTTTGAACATTTTAAAAGCACAATGTGAGTTTGGTGCACCGGTAGCACCACAAACTTCGGTGCACTAGATATTTCCCCATCCGGACAATGGCCTAGGCAGAGGATTGTAAACCAGGGCGGTCTAACTGACCCTTCTTTGCTTCCACAAACACGACATGATAACATAGCAGCAGTATATAATTCATTGAAATCAAACTGACAAGAATCAAGCAGTTCAGTTCTACGAAAAAAATGTCCAATTGAACAATTCTCAATGATAGTTAATCAGTTCAATTCTACAACAAAAACGTTTATCAAATCAAATCCGCTCACAGTTATGGTTTTCTTCAAACCATGGCTCTCAGTTATGCTTGTTCTTGTTCAAAAGCGAAAGGGTGCTTTGAATGAGACGAAATCATTAAAAAAAACTTGCATGCCGGTAGTCAGGCCGGTGCTGCTACTGAGGCCATTGTTCTCTAAATGGCGCTCAGGGTATCAGGAGGACGCAGGAGTATCGTACGAGGAAACAAATGGAAATATCCAGTGCCAGTGGATTGGTAGGTGGTTCTATATGGGAGCACCTATAGGCCGCTCGTTGTGGCGAAATGCCGGCGCTTCGCACAGGAGCGGCTAGCGTGGGCCGGCCCATTTACAGTGGCACGCGGCGGAACGTTCCCGAGATGAAAAATCGCAAAAAAGAAATTAGCGCTCGCGCTGTAACTCAAACACGCGACTTCGCACTAACTGGCCTGCCGTGCAAACCACTGCGATGTAGACATTCTCACGTTCAACTAGCAGCGCGACAGTTAAAGACTACAGATAATTTATTGGGTCGAACCGATGACCTCCTACAACTGAATTTTTCAAAATTATGAATATTTTCTTCAAAATAAAAACATTTTCCGAATTTTCGTACAAATTTGTAAAACAGGAACATTTTGATGATGTGAACAAATTTGAGAAAGGGGAACATTTCTTGAATTTGTGACCAAAAAACAAAAATGTTTATATTTTTAAAACTTCCAGAACATTTTTTGAATTTGTGATTTTATTTGAAAAACATGAACTATTATTGAATTTGTAAACAAATTTTGAAAACTGGAATATTTTTTTCAATTCCCAAACATTATTTGAATCTTGAGAAATTTTTTTGAAATGGTGAACAATTTTAAAAAATCCTGAACAAATTTGGAAGCGCGAACAATTTTTTAAAGCATGAACATTTTTGAATCTTGAGAACATATTTCGAAACGGAGAGAAATTTTGAAAAATTCCGAACAAATTTGGAAGTCCGAACAATTTCTTAAAGCACAAACATTTTCTGAATCTTGAAAACATATTTTGAAACAGAGAGAATTTTGAAAAATCCTGAAAAAAATTTGGAAGAGCTAACATTTTTTGAATATGTGAACAAAAAATTGAAATTCAGTACATTTTCTGAATTTCAGAACTT
>NW_024111923.1:0-12061 GCF_003073215.2 Triticum urartu | reverse complement strand
ACCAATTGCTTCAGCTGGTCGCTCAAAGGAATCGGGTGTTCGGTCCTAGTATACTGAGACCAGAACAACTTCTCCGTCGAGCATCCCTCCTCAGCCCGGTAAAACTCCGCGGCATCCAGTACACTGCGGGGAAGATCTGCAAACGCTCCTGGAGAGCTCCGAACTCGGGTAAGAAAAAGCAAAGTTTCCTTCACATGCTTGCTTTGCATAATGAATGCCTTACCCGCTGCTATTTTCTTCGCCGCCTCAATTTCCTGGAGGGCCTTGTGGGCTTCAGCCTTGGCGCTCCGGGCACTTTCAAGCGCCTGTGTGATCTCGGACTCTCGCATCTTAGAGTAAAGCTCCAAGGACTCGTGTTTTTTGGTGAGAGCCTCGAGCTCTTGCTGCACCTCGCCCACTCGGGCTTCTTGCTTCTCCCACTCGATGCGCTCCTTGGCCTCTTTGTCTTCGGCCTCGGACAACGCCTTCTTCAGGGTCGCCACCTCGGTCGTGGCCCCTGGCAAATTCATGATGATCCTATTATTTTGCAACCGAACTTCTTTTCCTAAGCGTAGACAAGGTATTGCTTACCTTTGCTCTCCTTGAGCTACCTCTTGGTTAGGCCAAGCTCGTTCTCGGACCGCTCCAGGTCCTGCCTCAGTGCAGAAACCTCCGCGGTACGTGCGGTAGCGGCCAGCAAGGAAGCCTGCACTTACACATAGACATATTCTTATTAGACTCCTGACTCATCATTTGATCCTCTATTCGGCCTTTCTTCTCGAACACCGAACAGAGCATCAGGGGCTACTATCTATGCGGTAACATTTTCTTATATATGTTTTGATTGCTTACCTCAAAGCCTATTAGGAGGCTGGCACAAGCTTCGTTCAGCCTGTTTTTAGCGGACTGAACCTTCTCGACCACCGCACTCATGCTAGTGCGGTGCTCTTCGTTGATGGAAGCGCTGCGAAGCGCTTCCAGCAAGTTGTCTGGTGCCTCTGGATGGACAGAGGACGCCAGCATGGGTGGTTGGCCCCCCTTAACGGGGGACCGCCTGCCGGAGTCTGGAACCATCGAAGGTTCCAGCGCAGTGTTCGGTTGGAGGCCGAACTCGGAGCCCATAGGAGCCCCACTCCCTTGGTACCCAGGGTCCGGGAAGTCGCCTCGAGACGCCCCCAGGACCACCTCCCCTTGGCTTGGTGCCTTTTGAGACAACATATCGGCGTTGTCCGTAGGGCGAGGAGTGGAGGCGGTCGAAAGAGAACCGTTGTTCATATCCGACGAGTCCAACGAACCGCTCGATGAAGTTACGTCGAGATGAGCTCGAGACGGACTGCATAATCATGTTCGGCATGAGAAGAAGAAGCGCAGTAAAACATACCATGAATTACTATGGTGTCCAGATACTTACGACTTTGCCAGGGGCTTGACCCTGGGTAGCCACTCGTCGCCGCTTTAGGCGGCCATCATGGAGCAGTCCGGAGGGAGGGTCTTGCCCTTCTTGGACCCTTCGGCCTCCCCGGTTGGGTCGGCCTTCCTTTTCTTGTCTCCCCCAGCTGGGGGGAGAACTTTCCTCTTCCTCCTCCTCGTTTTCGTGGGAGGAGGGCGCGTCGGAGTTATCGGACAATGAGTCCGATACAACCTTGCGCTGGAGACCCTTTCGGGTCCCCGCAGCCTTCTTCTTGGCCTTCTTCACCGGCACCTCGTAAGGTGCCAGAACCAGCATCTCCGGCAGGAGAGCATCTGCAGGATCTTCCAGCAGGGGGCGGGGCAATTGATCTGCTCCACTGTCTTCACCCAGTCCTGTTAAAGGCATGGAAGGCTTAGATCCCGCACATGATTAAACTAGGGAAAATAGATACCCTGTGAAACATAAAAACTTACCGGATTGGCGCGGCGCTTTGCGCTGAGTCCTCGGTCCTCGGTGAGGGAAGGAGGTACCTCGGCACCCTTAAACAGCACCCTCCAGACGTCCTCATGCGTCGTGCCATAGAGCTCTCGCAGCGTCTGGTGCTTGGCCGGGTCGAACTCCCACAAGTTGAATACCCGTTGTTGACACGGGAGAATCCGGCGGAAGAGCATGACCTGGACCACGTTGACGAGCTTAATTTTCTTGCTCATCATGTTCTTGATGCAGGTCTGGAGTCCGGTCAGATCTACCGAGGAACCCCAGGACAGGCCCTTCTCTTTCCAGGAGGTGAGCCGTGTGGGGATTCCGGATCGGAATTCGGGGGCCGCCACCCAGTTGGTGTCGCGCGGCTCAGTGATGTAGAACCACCCCGATTGCCACCCCTTTATGGTCTCCACATAGGAGCCTTCAAGCGAGGTGACATTAGGCATCTTGCCCACCATGGCGCCTCCGCACTCTGCTTGCTGTCCGACCACCACCTTCGGTTTGACATTGAAGGTCCTCAGCCACAGGCCGAAATGGGGCTTGATGCGGAGGAAGGCCTCGCACACGACGATAAACACCGAAATGTTGAGGATGAAATTGCAGGCCAAATCATGAAAATCCAGCCCGTAGTAGAACATGAGCCCACGGAAAAATGGGTGGAGGGGAAATCGCAGTCCACGGACAAAGTGGGTAAGAAAAACTACCCTCTCATGGGGTTCGGGCGTTGGGATGATCTGCCCCGCATCTGGCAGCCGGTGCGCGATATCCGCGGCCAGATATCCGGCTTCCCGTAACTTTTTGATGTTCTCCTCCGTGACGGAGGAGCCCATCCACTTGCCTCCTGCTTTGGACATGCTTGGAGTGGTTTGAGAAGAAGAACGCGAGCTTGGGTGCTAGAGCTTGAGTGTGCGGGAATGGGTAAGAGTGAATCTTCGTCCCTTTATAAGGGCGGAGGAGGCGATGCGCCTCCCCACTTGCCTGGTAAAATCGCTTATTCCCCAAGCGCCGTAATTGATGGTGCGGTTGGGTTACCCTCGTCCGTATTGATGAAAATCCCGTAATGAGGGGAACACGATCTCTGCTTTGACAAGACGTGTCAAGAAAACCATCTCGCGATATGTGCGGTGCTGGTTGAGAAAAACGGTTCGAATAATGACCGGGTCATGGCGTGATGTCATGTTGTCAAAACGTGTCAATAGATTAGATTTGTGGAAATATTATTCTCTCTACGGTGGTATGTGGAACTTGTTTTGCAGAACCGGACACTATCCTTGTGTTCAAAATCTTCCTTGGAGTATTCGGAGGAGGAACCCGCCTTGCAATGCCGAAGACAATACTGCGTGCCGGACTCATCGTCATTGAAGCCTGGTTCAGGGGCTACTGAGGGAGTCCGGGATTAGGGGGTCTCCGGACAGCCGGACTATATCCTTTGGCCGGACTATTGGACTATGAAGGTACAAGATTGAAGACTTCGTCCCGTGTCCGGATGGGACTCTCCTTGGCGTGCAAGTCAAGCTAGGCAATACGGATATGTCGATCTCCTCCCTTGTAACCGGCTCTGTGTAACCCTAGCCCCCTCCGGTGTCTATATAAACCGAAGGGTTTAGTTCGTAGGACAACATACAATCATACCATAGGCTAGCTTCTAGGTTTTAGCCTCTACGATCTCGTGGTTGATCAACTCTTGTAATACTCATATCATCAAGACCAATCAAGCAGGACGTAGGGTATTACCTCCATCAAGAGGGCCCAGACATGGGTAAACATCGTGTCCCCTGCCTCCTGTTACCATCCGCCTTAGACGCACAGTTCGGCACCCCCTACCCGAGATCTGCCGGTTTTGACACCGACACCCACCCCGCCCGGCGTGCGATGGCTGAGAAAACAGGAGGGGGAAGAGATGCTTGTAGCATGGACTCCAAGAAAATTGGTGTCGGATGGGACTCATGTGGGTGGCGTGTGTCGTACTGCTAGACATGAATGCTAGTTATGGCCCATATAACCCCACTATATCGAGGTGCTGGTTATGGAGAACAAATTTCCTGGAGTCCGTGATCAGCCCTCCACTATCTCTCTTCTTAGCCAGCCAGCAGACGCGCGGAGCCCATCGTCTGTTTGCTCATGTGCGGTCCCACATGTCAGTGAAAATGCAAGAGGACCCACTGAACCTGCACATCTTTCACCTCGACGTGCTGGTGATGAAAAACAAATCCAATAAAGATCTTCGGTGGCCGCTTTTGGAGTTACTCAAGAGTAGTAAGATTCTATTTACAGTTTAACCCAAGATGCACATCACGTGGCTTCAACTACCACTTTATTTTCTTGCATGACACGACCTGGATGCTGGATGTCCCACGTGTCGTCAAAAGGAGGAAAAACTCGATCAAATCTTCGGTTGTGCTCTCGGATTAGATTAATTGTGCTAACTTAAAATTTTATTGTGTAGAATGGATGCAAGTTTTGGTATTGGGAAGAAGAGTACAATGATATATTGATAGAGCGCAATTTAGTAGATTTTCTAGCACTTTTAGTTAGCATAGAGGCTAGAGATGAGACTGGTGCACTTGTTGATAGAATAGAGGCTAGACACGTCTACTTTTTACACTCGAAGAAGAAAGAAGCACGCAAGATCGAGCCTCCGCAGATCAACAATAAATGCATCGAGAAGGCACTAATTCAAATTACAGGAGCAGTTATGGAAGTTGGATTTCTTCTAAAATGTATTCTTGTGGTTCTTGTTTTCTTTGGTCTTGCTTTTCTAGTCAAAATTTTGGCGATGTATTTCCATGTACCAAAAAAATCAATGATGAAAAAAAGATATGTGTTTGCAAAGAAAAATGTACGTGGTCGGGATGCGTCCGCTCGTTCGGCGCACGGCCACCACATCCAAGAAATGGCCCGGACACGACCCCATTGACCTACCCAAATGGACATAATCCGGGCAAAACGGAGGACCGTTTGGGGTCGTGTGTTGGAGTTGGCCTTACAAGTGGGACCGCGGTTGAGGAAACCGACTATCGGTAAACCTCCACCTCGCTCGCCGCGCGATGGCTGAGTTAGAGAAATGACGAGGTTGAAGAGATTGATGTAGCATGGACTCCAAGAAATATGGTGTCAGATGGAAGTCGTGTTGGTGGCATGTGCCGTACTCCTGGACGCGAATGCTGGTTCTGGCCCATGCCACCCTACTACTCCTACTACTTATAGTAGTAGTAGTAGTAGTAGTAGTAGTAGTAGTAGTAGTAGTAGTAGTAGTAGTAGTAGTAGTAGTAGTATCGAGGATTCGAGGTGCTGGTTACGTACAGCGAACACATTAACATAAGGCCCACCTCACACTGTGGCCAAATTTCTTGGAGTCTGTGCTAGGTTAAAAAGTGTTCTTTGTGAGGATGGGTGGCTGGTCTCAAGTTTAAAACTTGTTGTGTTACGTACGTAGACATAGAGATAGTGCAACATGTGAAGCTAGTACAAATAGTGTCCTATTGTTGATTGGCCTCATCCGATAACCTGTTGCAATGCACGTACAATTATGTATTCGGAAAATATATTTTTGCCTCGTCGCAGCACCCACTCAGAGAAGCGACTCGAAAGACATTCATAAATATAGTAAGTTTATCACAGGCATATCATTTTATTACATACAACAGGTCATCAACCCACAATGACAACGAGGATACATTATAAATACTAAAGTTTTCATCAAACAACAAATAACAAGCAATGAAATGAACTTCAACTCAACCAATCCTCGGCGTTGGAAATGCTTGCTTTGAACCACAAGCGATTCTCCGGGAAGAGCCAGCTACTATCAATCTCGAGACCAAAGCAGGACTGATCATCCAGGCTGAAGTTGCCTACTATATCACGACCAGGGTAGGGAACCACCGCAATGTCCGACGTATAGATACAGTTGCTTCTCATAAATGGTAGTAACATTGTGTCAACAGCAGTTGGATCGCCTTTCACCATCATTGGATAGTTTTGTCCAAGGAAGAGCGAGTTTTCTCCAAGACTATCAATATTGTACCAAGGAGAAGGTGTTGGCGCTAGCACACTAGTATCCATCCCGAATACCATGCAACGGGTGTTGGAATAGGCCCCGAGAGTGCGACCACGGGAGACAACACCTGCTCCCTCAATAGTAACATAAGCAGTGGGTTGTATACAAACAAGAAGGGGTGATCCATCGGAATTAGTTGCCAGCCGCAAGTGAGCATATGGGCCCTGCTCGTCCTCATGCTTGTAATCATCACCATCGTCATCTCCCCCTTGGTTATAAATTTTTTCAAGTATAGGTGGTGGAATGTTCACAGGACCTTGGAAACACAAGAAGAAGGTTAATTAGTAAAGGGAAACTTGCTAACCCGCATGCATGTGGATGAAACAATTATAATTACGGTGGAAGAGAAACGTATCGAAACTACGAGGATGCCATGCAAAAACAGTGCCATGAGTGGTGGCAGCAAACACAAAAGCCTCGTATTCAATTGCATCACAGTACTCATCCATGTACAAAAACTGATTTTTGAGCAATATCCATCCAGTCGAACCACGAAGGACGGCAACAAGCTTGTCGAAGATAGCAACAACTTGATAGTTCTTGTAATTCCAAGAGCGGTTGGGAACTCGACAAATTGCTATCTTCCGTAGACGACAGTCACCATGATCGTATTTCAACGTACGTAGATCATCTGTGTGCTCAACCTCAGGGCACTCAGAGATTTTTGGAAGGTGAATCCGCTGATGAGTGTACACATTCACAAGTTCCCACTCACAATTGTACCGAATATAAACAACACAATCTCCATTTGTGTCAGCCCAGGCCTTAGCCTGAAGCGATGGCATCTTGACATCACACGTATCGTTATCAAGCGGCATCAACTTGCACAAGGCGAGGCCTCCGTCGTCCGCGCCCATGCGAACAGGCTTATAGTGAAGAAGATAAGGGAGAACAAACCGCTCCTGGACCCTTGGGTTCCTTGTAATGATGTTATTAGTTGAGTCGAGAATGGTCTTAAACGAACCTGCCATGCTAGCCGAGGTGATGACGTCGCACCGATCAATGAGTTCCCCCACCACGTCATCTTTCAAATTGGGGCAAGAATAAAGGGGTCGTTTCCGAATTGTTCCCTCCATGGAGAAGACGATCGAACAATGGCAGAAGGAAGGGTGAAGGCAAATGGAGGAGGGAGGAAGAGCGTGCGAGAGTAGTTCAAATCGAGAGGGAAAGGCGAAGAGTCGGTGAACGGTTGCCAGGTTGCCACGGTACGCGAAGAGCCGCCCCGACCTACATGTCCTTTCGTAAATTGTACAAAAGGACTCGCCGTCGTCTCACTGACATGTTGGAACGGGACCACATGTCAACGAAACGTGGTGTGTAATTTCTCATGCAAAATGCGATCTAGCCGCGTGGCCCGAGGTGCCGCATTAGTTGTCGACCTTCATTTTTTTAACATACAATCTGAGTGGATAGCTCCTATGGTCATCACACGTGAGAGGATATATAGGTGGGCTAGGTGGGCAGGCGGCAACAATCTAAGTGCTAAAAGAGTTGATCTCGAAAAAAGAGTTGATTCAATGCTTGGTTTTGTTTGGATTTTGCAACTATGACCATTGGATAGAGTGAATCAATGGCTTACGTTCAAAGTTATTCTCATACTATAGAATGGTATAGGAACATGGAGAGATTTGGTTGATTTTATATCGCTGAATAATATAAAATATTATGAGTGCAGACGCTCCACCCCGAGGTTTGTTGCTCCTTCTCGGTCGTTGGGAATCTATGTTCTTCCACTCTTTCATCTAAGACATGAGCTTTGTTCATCCTTTTGCCGACACGTGGGACATCTATATGCCTCCATTTTACAAAATCATACTATATGCATCCATGACACGCGGGACATCTAGCATCAAGGTGGTGTGTCATGCAAGAAAATGGAGATATGCAGTGCGTGAGTGAGTCGTGCACTTCGATGGCACCTAGTACTACTACGCAATATTTTTCTCCTCGTTGGCACGTGAATAGTGCACGTACTCAACGACAGAGCACGGGATGGTAGCCATGGACATGGTCGGCCCTTTTTGAAGAGAGTACTAATAAATAACTTTGATGTGTCCCGTCAACTCGCAGAACGACGAGAAGCTTCCCTACTATGCCTTCTCCCTCGCCAACGCATGCGCGATGGCTCGCAGCACGAGGAGAAACTTTTGCTTACAAGCGGTGGAGGTGCATCAGTTCATTTGGTGTCAGATTGCCAAAAGTACTACTGTAGTACCATCATTATTATTGTTCAACTTCCGGAAGAGGAGAAGAGCCAAGCGCAAGGTCACCTACTAACCTAGTACAGTACTACTATAGCCAAAGTTGGTCCAGCTTTTTAGAGCATGGTTAATTAATACAGGCGGCTCTTGCAGCGGCACACCATTTAGAGCAAGTACTCTCTTCGTAGGAACAAAGGAAGTGAAACAAAAGTTGGAGTGGATGCTAGATTGCCAATTAAAACATGATTACATAGGGAAAAAATCCTATAGCATTCTATCCTATGAATCAAACGACCAATGTAGGAAATTATGAGGGGGGTCTCTCCAACAGTGTTCCTCGGCTCGCACCTAGCATCACGGTGGTCGAACTTGGAGTCATTCATCTGGTACACATGGCATCTCAGATCTGGACACAAGGTGACGCGACCTCTCACTTCCTCCGCCATGTGAAGTGGCGCGCCGGTGGAGGGCTATCATACTCCAATATTAGGTTGGCTCTATGTGATGTGGCAACTTCATATACTAAACGGATGCTGGCTATACTACTAAGGTACTCACACTCCAAGAAGTGACTCGAAAACCATTCATAAATTGAGTCTATGACATGCATTTGCAAATGTACCATTCATTACATATAACAAGTCATCAACACACAATGACAACGAGGATACATGTTGAATTATAGATATTTCCAACAAAACATTCTAGTAAATACTGAAGTTTTCATCACACAACAAATAGCAAGCAATGAAATGAACTTCAACTCAACCAATCCTCGACGTTGGAAACGCTTGCTTTGAACCATAGGTGCTCTGGGAAGGGCCAGCTATTGTCAATATAGAGAGCAACGCAGGACTGACCATCCAGGCTGAAGCGGCATATATCAGGACCAGGGTAGGGAACCACCGCAATGTCCGAGGTATCGATACAGTTGCTTCTCATAAATGGTAGTAACGTTGTGTCAACAGCAGTTGGATCGCCTTTCACCATCATTAGATAGTTTTGTCCAAGGAAGAGCAAGTTTTCTCCAAGACTATCAATATTGAACCAGGGAGAAGGTGTTGGCGCTAGCACACTAGTAGCCATCCCGAATACCCTGCAACGGGTGTTGGAATAGGTCCGAAGAGGGCGACCATGGGAGACAACACCTGCTCCCACGGTAGTAACAATCCGAGTGCACTATATACAGACAAGAAGAGGTGATCCATCAGAATTAGTTGCCAGGCGCCACTGAGTATATAAGTTCTGCTCGTCCTCATGCTCATGATCATCACCATTGTCATCTCCCCCTTGGTTATAAAATTTTTCAAGTATAGGTGCTGGAATGTTCACAGAACCTTGGAAACACAAGAAGAAGGTTAATTAGTAAAGGGAAACTTGGTACCCGCATGCATGTGGATGAAACAATTATAATTATGGTGGAAGACAAAAGTACCGAAACTACGAGGATCCCATGCGAAAACACTGCCACGAGTGGTGGCAGCAAACACAAGACCCTCGTATTCAATTGCATCACAGTACTCATCCGTGTACAGAAACTTATTTTTGATCAATATACATCCAGTCGAACCACAAAGGATGGCAACAAGCTTGTCAAAGATAGCAACAACTTGATAGTTCTTGTAATTCCAAGAGCGGTTGGGAACTCGACAAATTGCTATCTTCCGTAGACAACTGTCACCATGATCGTATTTGAACGTACATAGATCATCTGTGTGCTCAACCTCAGGGCACTCAGAGATTTTTGGAAATGGAATCCGCTGGACGAGTGTACACATTCACAAGTTCCCACTCGCAATTGTACCCAATATAAACAACCCAATCTCCATTTGCGCCAGCCCAGGCCTTACCCTGAAGTGATGGCATCTTGACATCACACGTATTGTTATCAAGCGGCATCAACTTGCACAAGGCGAGGCCTCCATTGTCCGCGCCCATGCGAACAGGCTTATAGCAAAGAAGTAAGTGAGATCAAACCGCTCCTGGACCCTTGGGTTCCTTGTAATGATGTTATTAGTTGAGTCGAGAATGGTCTTGAACGAACTTGCCATGCTAGCCGAGGTGATGACGTCGCACCGATCAATGAGTTCCCCCACCGCGTCATCTTTCAGATCGGGGCAAGAATAACGGGGTCGTTTCCAACTTGTTCCCTCCATGGAGAAGACGATCAAACAATGGCAGAAGGAAGGATGAAGGCAAATGGAGGAGGGACGAAGAGTGTGCGACAGCAGCTCCAAATCAAGAGGGAAAGGCGAAGAGTCGGTGGACGGTTCCAGTTTGCCACGGTACACGAAGAGGTGCCCCAACCTACACATCCTTTCGGAAATTGTACAAAATGAAGGAAATATGCCCTAGAGGCAATAATAAAGTTATTATTTATTTCCTTATATCATGATAAATGTTTATTATTCATGCTAGAATTTTATTAACCAGAAACATAATACATGTGTGAATACATAGACAAAAGAGTGTCACTAGTATGCCTCTACTTGACTAGCTCGTTAATCAAAGATGGTTATGTTTCCTAACCATGGAAAAAGAGTTGTTATTTCATTAACGGGATGACATCATTAGGTGAATGATCTGATTGACATGACCCATTCCATTAGCTTAGCACCCGATCATTTAGTATGTTGCTATTGCTTTCTTCATGACTTATACATGTTCCTATGACTATGAGATTATGCAACTCCCGTCTGCCGGAGGAACACTTTGTGTGCTACCAAACGTCACAACGTAAATGGGTGATTATAAAGGTGCTATACAAGTGTCTCCAAAGGTACATGTTGGGTTGGCGTATTTCGAGATTAGGATTTGTCACTCCGATTGTCGGAGAGGTATATCTGGGCCCTCTCGGTAATGCACATCACTTAAGCCTTGCAAGCATTGCAACTAATGAGTTAGTTGCGAGATGATGTATTACGGAACGAGTAAAGAGACTTGCCGGTAACGAGATTGAACTAGGTATTGAGTTGAGATACCGACGATCGAATCTCGGGCAAGTAACATACCGATGACAAAGGGAACAACGTATGTTGTTATGCAGTCTGACCGATAAAGATCTTCGTAGAATATGTAGGAGCCAATATGGGCATCCAGGTCCCGCTATTGGTTATTGACCGGAGACGTGTCTCGGTCATGTCTACATTGTTCTCGAACCGTAGGGTCCGCACGCTTAAGGTTTCGATGATAGTTATATTATGAGTTTATGAGTTTTGATGTACCGAAGGAGTTCGGAGTCCCTGATGAGATCGGGGACATGACGAGGAGTCTCGAAATGGTCGAGACGTAAAGATCGATATATTGGACGACTATATTCGGACATCGGAAAGGTTCCGAGTGATTCGGGTATTTTTCGGAGTACCGGAGAGTTACGGGAATTCGCCGGGAGAAGTATTGGGCCTTATTGGGCCATACGGGAAAGAGAGAGGGGCTGCCTAGGGCAGGCCGTGCGCCCCCCCAAGGCCTAGTCCGAATTGGACTAGGGGGAGGGGCTGCGCCCCTTCCTTGTTTCCTACTCCTACTACATGGAAGGACTCCTAGTTGGACTAGGAAAGGGGGAATCCTACTCCCGGTGGGAGTAGGACTCCCCTAGGGCGTGCCATAGAGAGGGACGGCCCTCCCCTCCTCCACTCCTTTATATACGGGGGCAGGGGGCACCCCATAGACACACAAGTTGATCTTTGTGATCGTTCCTTAGCCGTGTGCGGTGCCCCCCTCCACCATATTCCACCTCGGTCATATTGTAGCGGTGCTTAGGCGAAGCCCTGCGACGGTTGAACATCAAGATCGTCACCACGCCGTCGTGCTGACGGAACTCCTCCCCGATGCTTTGCTGGATCGGACCCCGGGGAGCGTCATCGAGCTGAACGTGTGCCAAGAACTCGGAGGTGCCGGAGTAACGGTGCTTGGATCGGTTGGACCGGG
>NW_024111922.1:0-91993 GCF_003073215.2 Triticum urartu | reverse complement strand
CTATCCAACGAATATTGTGTATATGAGAAATTGCTTCTGGAGGCCGAGCTCCATGAAGGCCTCCAAATACAAAAACTAAAATTCATATTTTCATATTTCAAAAAATTCTAAAACAAGTACAGATATACATGAAGGCATAATGCATAGCTGTAAATTTTCAAGATGAAATACGTTGAAATGAGAGCTGTGAAAAAAAATCTGAAATATTTTAACAGATGATACTATTCATCCTCTCAGACCATGAATTTGTCTTTTTTATACAGGTCACATTTTAACGTATTTCATCCTGAAATTTTACACACATACACCTCACATCCTTTGTTTACTTGTACAATTTTTTCAGTCTTTTCTAAAACCAAAATTTTCAAATTCTGAATTCTTCACAAATTCGGCCTTCATGGAGGCCGAGATCCAAAACGCCCTATATTTATATCCCCTAAAAAAACAAATACTGCGTATTTCACCTTTAAACACTTGTACTTCTTTTTTACTTTTTTTTGCCAGGTAAATGCAAACACTTGTATACAAAGGTGGGCCCATGATGGGTCTGCGCACGCACACGGCAGCATATCCAAGCCTTGTCTGCTGTCTCCACTCCACCCGACGGCATTGCTTGTCCACAACTTCCAAGGCGCGCCGGTCATGTCATCCCCCTCTTTTGCCCCTCGCCGCCGCCTGCAGCAGCTCCTGCTCCCTCCACGCCTCCATCAATACCGCCCTTCCACCGCCCGCCACCCAGCGGCAGCTGCTGCTATATCCCACCCTCCAGGCACCATCCTCCGCCTCCCCGCTCACCAAACCCTCTCTCCCGACCCTGTACGCTGCCATGTCGGAGGCCGCCGCCATTCTTCCGTCCATGCGCGACCCCGGCGACGGCGCCGCGCCGCCTGGCTCGGTTTCCGCCCGGCCGGACCTTGATTTGAACAGGCCAGCTGGCGACGACGAGGGCGGCGGCGGGGCTGCTGATCGCTCGAGACGGGGCGGTGAAAGCGCCGCCGACGGAACTTCACAGTCTGCACAAGGCGATGCCGCCATGACGCGGCTGCCTGAAAGGGTACGGACGGTTTCCCCTTTGTTTATTTTTTCTCTTCCGTCAGCGACAGTTGCAAGCTTCTATAATCTATTGCTGTTCATCGACGCTGCTACTGCTGAAAAAATGGCGGGATCACCGTTGTTAGATGTGCTGTTCGATCGGTGCTCCTCTCGCTAATAGTACTAATTAAGTTTCCTCCCGGTATCTGATTGTTTACCTGGGTTTCTTAGCTTTTGGGCAATCAGATTGGCAATGTGGCTCCACGGGGAAGAGCCGGAAGGCGTGGTGGTGGCGCCGCTACCCAAGGAAGAGGAAGAGGAGGGCCAGCTTCCAATCCTAGAGGCAAGAGGTTGAGGCCTAGTGATGATGTGCATACCGATCAGGAGCAGCCTCGCGAGGACACCCCTGAAGGCGTCGCTGGACAGGCAGCCGGTGCAGGTGACCACGGTCTGAACAAGGAACCTGCAAATTTGGGAATAGATCGCGGAGCTGCCGATAGATTTGCGAGTGAAGCCATGATAACGCCACAGGCTGAGAGGGTATGCTTGGCTTCATTTTCTGGTCTGCACACTCCCTTTCTTCACACTGATTGATCAAGTATTTGATTCTATATGTAGGCTCTTAATTGTTCTGCGATTGACCGAAGTGAAAGCCAAGCAGCCTCGCAGCCTAGTGGAAACGACCCCCCAGAAATTATCGCCATAGACAAAGCCACGGCAATCCCACCAGTGCCAGAGAGGGTATGCCTTCCTAATTTGATTGTTTTTCGACAAAGGGTGAATTTTATTGGCTCAAAATGAAGCATCAAGAAGATACATAACACAATGAGCATACACCCGGCCTCTGCATAGCTAGGATGCACACAGCCAACACCAAGTCACACGCACGCAAAAAACACGCCCACAACTAGCAAAATCATATAAGACCAAAGCTATGCGTAGGCGAGAAAAAAAAATCCCAAAGCGATCTGATGTGGATCTAGCTAGATGTGTTCAGATTTCCTCAGTTGTCACCAAAACGGTTCTATGCTGCTACTCTTAGACATGTAACTGATCTAGCAATAACAGTTTATATACATGAATTTTACTTCCATAACAGTTCGTATATGATCAAACTATTCGATGCAGGTTGAAGTAGGCAACTCCCCAATATATATAACTGGTAAGAAGTTGAGTGGTAAGGTCTATGTTGGCAGACGATTAGGTATGCCCAGTGGAGGATACAAGGGTCGAAATGCAATCGAGGTTTCATCTCTTTCTTATCTACTTGCCTTAGATGGACACCAAATCTGTTCGTGATTCATCAATATCTTATCTGTATTCCATTTTAATTTACATTGCTTTGTGCATCAGTCAATGCAGAGGCTAAGCGAAATCCTCCTTCATCTAAAGAACTCTTTCCTGCATCAATACCGTGTAGGTTGCACTGAAATTTGTGCATCGGAGAAGCAGGGAAGGTAGCTGTGACCCCCCATATGAGTGGCAAGTCTATCAGTAAGAACTATACACATTCATCCATTTTTTTCGTTTATATAATTCTTGGTGGAGCATGGCATTTTTATCCTTATGTTAGCAGGGCTCTCAATGGTTGTTATGGCATACCATCGGTACACTACAAGGGTTGCCAAGGAGACTACTACATTCTTGTGAGTTTAACTTTCCGGAAAAAAAATATGCATTCAGAAAGGCCTCTTAGCTCATTATGATCTTTTCACTGAATCATCATTCCGTAATTTCAGGTAATGGACCTGCTTGGTCCTAGCCTCTGGAATGCTTGGCATTCACCAGGACAGGAGTAAGTTTATCTTATCAATCTTCACTCCCTCTGCTTTGTTCTCCTTACTTCTTACTGAAAGTATCTACACCCCTAACAGGATGTCAGTTCTAAAGGTTGCTTGTATTGCCATCGACGCCATATCAATTCTTGAGAAGATTCACTCCAAAGGGTTCTTTGAAGCCATTTGATGTTTTTGAGATGCATTTCCCGTATTTTTTTTCATTCCGCGTTGTTAACACTTGCTGTTCCTCTTATTATTGCCAGCTTTATACATGGTGATGTAAAACCTGAAAACTTTTTGCTTGGTCAGCCTGGATCTGCTCAAGAAAAGAAGCTTTTTCTCATTAATTTTGGTTTAGGTATGCAATTACACACCGTAGTTTCATCTGTACATGAAGATATTCAGTCTGATGTTCTCAATGCACTATGCACTTTGCTCAGAGGAATTGGCTTACTTTATACTCCCTCCGTAAAGAAATATAAGAGCATTTAGAACACTAAAGTAGTGATATAAACGCTCTGATATTTCTTTACAGAGGGAAATGTTGATGCATTTCATGCCTCACTACCGTTTTTCACATGGTTCTTTTGATACTAAATTTTTTCAGCATCTAACTGGAAATGGAAAAGAGGATCATCCAGTATGCATGTTCAGTATGATCAGAGGCTAGACATATTTAGGTTTGTTCTTACTACTTTTTCTGTACAAACTTATGGTACAAATTTAACTTCTTTACTTTTGACATTTCCCAGGGGAACAATTAGATATGCTAGCGTCCATGCCCATTTAGGTCGTACGGGCAGTAGGAGGGATGATTTGGAGTCACTAGCATACAGCCTTATATTTTTATTACGAGGAAGCTTGCCATGGCAAGGCTGTCAGGTAGTCTTCAATGTTCTCGACGAGTCGACGGTGCTTTACTAATATTTTCTACTCGCTCTCTTCAACCTTCTTTAGTGTTTTTTTTTTGCGGGAACCTACTTTTGTGTTGATGGCTTATTACTGCAGGGAGATAACAAGAGCTTTCTTGTTTGTAAGAAGAAAATGGAGACTTCTCCAGAGGTCCTGTGTAGCTTCTGTCCAGCCCCATTCAAACATTTTCTTGAGTTGGTTACTACTATGAAATTTGATGAAGAGCCAAAGTACGAAAAACTTGTTTCTCTCTTTGATGATCTGATTATCGGGCCTGTTTCAAGACCCATCAGGATCGCTGGAGGTCTAGAGGTTTGTACTGCTTTATCCACAACATGAATCCATGCTCTGTATTTTATTTCGGTTGTATTATATTTGGCCATGCCTCTGCTGTGCAAATTATAGGTTGGACATAAACGTGGAAGAATTGTTGTAAATCTTGAAGAAGATGAACAGCCTATGGAAAAAGTTCGGTTGGGGAGCCCAGCAACTCAATGGATTTCGATTTATAGTGCTAGGCGGAACATGACGCAGCGGTAATTCTTTTCAAACATGAAAATAGTGAAACAGTATTCACTTTTTTTGTTTGCATGCTCAGGCGTTTTCTCAATACCAGACATCAAGCATTAGATAGCTCGAAATAGTTGGATTGTATGAGCATATGACTCTATACCTCTAATTTTTATTTAAAATATATGGAGTACAGTTAATGTCTTGTGGTGAATGTGGTGAAACAAAAGAACTACATTGAGGTGATTCATGCTGCAAACTTGTGATATCTCTTGGTGTGAACTCCACTTTTAGATGCTATCCACATTCATGACCTTAATTGTACTTGGTATCCCTATAAAAGTATCTGTCCAAAACTATACTATTATGCTTTTCTGTAACTAAGCCATTCATGCTAGTTTTTTGTGATGAAAGGGTTTGGTTTTCACTTATTATGTTTTAAACTTAAGTAGTTCCTATTTGTCTGGCTACACTCGCTTGTTCTTCAGTTCGAGACATTTGAGGCCTGCCTAGTGCCTATTTCAATAGTGATTGATCAATGTCTTATCTCCTTCCTAAATCAAATATGGTATTAACTAATGTAACTGTGAAGATATTTCTTCTGCCTTTGATAGATGCCACTATAATATAGCTGATTCAAGGCTGCATCAGCACATACAAAAAGGTTATGAAGATGGCGTGTTCATTAGTTGTATAGCTTCTTTAAAAAATGTGTGGACTGTCATCATGGATACTGGGACCGGCTTTTCTTCTCAAGTTTTCAATCTTTCACGAAATTTCCTACAGAAGGTGTGGTACCTTGTATGTCCTCTCTAGTTGGAATTTTGATAATCCAGAATCTTGACACTATCTTGTTTCTAACTTCGTATGTAGGATTGGATTAGGGAGCAGTCGGAGAAGAACTTTTACATAACAGCAATAGCTGGAGCAACCAATGGAAGCTCATTGGTTGTGATGTCCAAAGGTTTGTGAATTACCTGCTCTCTGTCGACAACTATTCATTTGTTCAAACTGCTCCCTTTTATGAAGATTAAATGTTTGAAGAGGATACTGCTATGTGTATGAGACAAAGTAGTATGCTTTCATACGATGCATCACATAAATGTTTGATCACACAACTTTTGTGGTGTTAGAGCAATAGAGATTACCACATTAGATTGCAGTGGATCGAAGAGTAAATGTTCTTCTGGATGGTATTTCTTTTTTACTGGTTTTTTCAACGGAGCCTTGGCTTGTCGTATTCGTCTGAATTTCATATTTACGGATCTGAACTTTTGGGTTCTAGTGGTTGGTATATGAAACTCAACAGTTGCCAGTTTCCTACTGTATCTTCAATGGTTTTCTCAACGGAGCCTTGGCTTGTTGTATTCGTCTGAATTTCATATTGACGGATCTGAACTTTTGGATTCTAGTGGTTGGTACATGGAACTTAACAGTTGCCAGTTTTCTATATTCGATATTTACATGTGACATGACTTTATCCTAATTGTGTCTACTGTCTACATCCTTGATGTCTCGCTGGTCCCTTTCTTTCCATGTATAGTTCGAATCTGATCTTTGATACCATTACAGGGACTCCGTACACACAGCAGTCATACAAAGTCAGTGAATCTTTTCCTTATAAGTGGATTAATAAAAAGTGGAAAGAAGGTTTTCATGTAACATGTATGGGTACTGCTGGGAACCGTTGGGGTGTTGTCACGTCAAGGAACACCGATTATTCCTACCAGGTCAAAACATGTGCTTGCACTCCTTTGCGATAAATCATTTGTGAATAATCCTTTTCACTATTTTAATGGTTCCTTGTATGTTATAATTTTACCGGTGATGAGCATTCATTAAAATGGCTTTAAATTCTGTATTTCTGGACAACTAGCTGTCTGAACTTTGCATGTGAAATATCTACTTGCAAACATATGCTGCTGCAAGAATGCCTTCAGTTAAGAGTTAACCTTAGAGAACTGGTGCTCTGTGCAGCTTCCTTTTTTTTGAACCAAAGATCAGTAATTGTTTAGGGTGGTGCGGAGTCTGAATTTTCGTACATATTAGGTCAATGACCCGATGTGATCATGTCATGTGAAACTGAATCTGTGTTGCATATCCTGCAGGCTGTTGAGTTAGACTTTGTGTATCCAAGTGAAGGAATCCATCAGCGATATGGTGCCGGTTACAGAATAACATCATGCGCAGCCACGCCTGACCAAACCGCTTTTATCATGAGCATAGCCAAGGAGTCCAAGACGAAACCAGTGGATGAAACTTTTCTGACTTCTGATTTCCCCAGCAAGGCTACGAAGGTACACCTGCATGTTTTGCTGACTGGATGAATTTCAAAATCTGGCGCCAGTGCCACATTCATTGCTATGCATGCCCACTTGGTTTACTTGCGTGAACCTAACCTCGGAACACCAAAATATTTCAGGAGCAATGGGCGAAGGGCCTATATATCACCTCGATCTGCCACGGGCGAACTGCGTGTTGAACCTCCACGGCTGCGAATTCACTCGAGTTCGAACTTCTGCAGTAAGTTCTAACGTTGGCCTTGGTGGGATTCCTTTTGGTATTTTGAGTTGCAAATGGTTGGCCTTGGTGCCTCTTGCAGTAGTGAGTGACCTGCTCTTATTGCAAAGAAACATTGGTTATCTTTTCCTTATAATCAGGCGTTAACCTTGCCCGTGAGCTAATGTCTGGTTTGCCAAAATGTGTATCGTTTCGATCTCTGAGCAAATGTGTGTGTTATAGTTGCCAGGAGGCAAAGACATCGCCACCTCCAGCAGTATTTAAAGCCTTTTTTTTTTCGGTTAGCAGTATTTAAAGGCAGATGGGAACAATGAGAACGAGACCAAACCATACCGTATACGAATACAACTCTTCGTACGTACCTGGCCCGGAGCCATCTAGAAAAGCAACCTGGGACACGATTGTGATGGTCAGATTCAGGGGTACAATATTGCGGATGGAAGCACATGCAGTCTCGGACTTGATGAGTCGGTATGCCCGCCTAGTGTTGTGGATTGTCTTCGCTTCTGCATCCAGGTAGTCGGCAGATGGCTTGCTTGAGCCTCACGTCTACTGCTGTGATTCTGGTTCGGGAGTTGCATGCTTTGTGAGTATATCAGTAGTTACTATGCACTGTGTATCAGACCACGTTAAACATATGCATCTCAAACAAGGGAGTATATTTGTTAGGCCTAGTTTGGCAACACCGTTTTTTCAAAACCATAGTATTTCAAAACCTCAGTATTTCAATAGATGGGCAACAAATACTCCAGTTTCTGAAAAACATAGATTTTCTCAGTTTCGATAATACCGCCAAGGTGTTTGGCAAGTGGCAGCTTTTCTCAGTTTTCTTTGGTTTGCACAGATTGTTACGTTGTTGCATGCATACGCAGCTACACTCATCGGTCAGCTTGTGCTAATCGCCACCGTATGCATGCAGCTTTGTACGGGCATGTTCTCTCCTAGTAGATGCTAGGAAGGATATGTATAGAGTTATCTCTTGTAATCAATCAAAGATAGTCAGCCGGCACTAAGTCGTAATTTGTACGTGTATGTGCGCCACTCTAGCCAGATAGATCGATCGGCTAGCTATCGATTTTAGGTGTCACATGCGTCAATGGCCAAAAGAACATGGACACAGAGAGACAACCCAGTCAACGTTTCTCAGTTTTTTAAAAAGAGGTCCAGACCTTTTTTTTATACTACAAAAATACCACAGTTTTAGAGATACCACGGTTTGTTAAACTATAGTGTTTTTTTTTATCCAAACGACTCAAAGTATTGAATACCAAGGTTTTTTCAGAAAACACAGTACTCCTTAAAAACTACAAAAATACTTTGGCTCCCAAACGCAGTGCTGAGTAAACGTTGTTACTGGCTTTCCGTTTTAATTTAACATATAAGATGTGGCAGTATACTAATGAACAAATTATCACCATTTGTCTACAATCATTGATGTCTTGTATAGACAAATGTTCCTTTTCCGTCCATTGTACATACTTCTGGTTTGGACTTTCTACATTTCTTTCCATGATATGTACTTCTAATCTGATCTTCGATACCATTACGGGAACTTTGCACACACAACCGCCATACAAAGTGCATCGATGGATCTTTCCCGTATAAGTGGGTTCACAAAAAGTAGAATAAAGGTTTCATGTAACATACATACCTCGCGACATCAAATATCTCAAATTCTTAGAACCCGCGAGCCCGAAAAAGTTTGGCATCGGCCTTTATCTTACGGTTAGCATAGATGAAGCGATCGTAAAAACTCTAGTGTTTTCTCACTTCAAAAGAAATTTGACCCCGCTCTCATTTGAAATTTGCCAAGCCCTTCCTTGCATTCCCATTGACAATGATCGTGGATAGCCACAATTCTTTGACTATAGTGAGGTTTCTCCAAGCGTCAATGTCAACATAGGCCCGAGCCAGGCCTTCACCTCATTCCGAATGTGTGTTGTACATCTACACTCGAAAAGAAGATGTGCCTCTGACTCAAGCTGCCTTTTGCACAATTGGCATAAACCATAATTCGGTCAACCACTATTTTGTTGCCAGTCGGCCATGGTCTTTAAAGATCAACCACACAATAAAATGCTTCGGCAGTGCCCACCTGTTCCATGTCGCTGGCTTCATGTGAGTGGTAATCGAAGCGTCGAGTTGAGCGGAGAGCCCGACAAAAAAAAGGTTGAGTGAAGTAGATCAAGGATGCCGAGTATTCCAAAGAAGAAGTGAGCTTCCAATTTCCAAATGATTTTGTCGTCGGTCTCTTCAGTAAGGCTCACTTCTTGTGGGCTGGTCAAAAGCTTGAAGAACTTGATGATGTGTTCAACTGAGAGACCTGTGGATAGACTTATGTTATTGATTCATCGATCGCTCTACAAAGCCCTATGTGTAGTAGCCCTTTCTGCCATGATGAGTTGGAATTTTGGTGTCCATGTGAAGGAGTCGCCCATCGGCGATGTGAGGACTACCCACAAAGTTGTGTAGGCACGTCGGAGCAAGCTGCTTTAATCTTGAGCGTGCCAAAGAAGAGGAGGTCGGAAACACCCCCTCGGGCCGCCCCCGCTCAGGAGACGCGGGGGCAATCCAATCGCGCCGCCAAAGGTCTCGACCAACTTCCTCCTCGTCTCGCCACCGCCTGAGGCCTTCGCCTGCGTGGGGTCTGGGAACTGCGGCGGCGGGGCATTCCCAGAGTCGACCTCTCTTTGTCGGCCTAGATCCCAGCGGCAGCAGCCCACAGGATACCTCGGACGGATCTGCAGTACGACAGAAGTAGGTTTTGCGGTGCTTTCCGGCGAGCTGCGTCATGGTACATGACCCGCGCCGTCTGGTTGTTGAGAAAGAACAGACGGATGGTGTGTCAGCCGGTGCAAGTGGACTCGTTGTTGTCCATGATGATGTTGACGAGGTCGTCGCAGACGGCGGTGTGTATCTAGAGGACGATGTCGACGTCTGCACTCCACCGGGCGCAATTGGTAACGTCCAGATCAATCTCCTCCTCGACGTGATCGCGTGCATGGAAACGGTTGAGGAAAAACAGCATGCAGCGGCGCCAGCGAGAGTAGTTGTTCGTTGTGGAATCAAGCTTGTATGGGATGAACCGGGTGATGTTAAAATCGCCGAGAGATTTGGGAGGGGGTGAGCGCCACCAGAGGTGAACTGGGAGACGAGGAGGGCAGCGGTATCATCGAGGGGATCATGCTGGGAAGGGTTGACGTTGGCGCGAGGCATAGGGCTTTGTGGGAGGGTGTCGGAGGGAAGAGAAGGAGGGGAGCCGCCGGCAGCTGAAGCAGTTGGTGCGTTAGGGCATCTCCAGCCGTTGGCCCCCGAGGGGGCGCCTAAAATCGCCGCCTGGGGGTGAGCCGGCATAAAAATTGGGTCTGGGAGCGAGTTGGTCCCCAGCCGTCGGCCCCAGGGCCGCCCCAGGCACGTTTTAAAATAAAAGAAGTTCGGCGAAGTTCGGCTTAAACACGATAAAATTCGGCCAAACACGATAAATTTCGGCACATTTCGGTGAAGTTCGTGGATTTTCATTACATAGCACGTATACATAAACTAATCTAAAGGAAAAACTGACTGAAGTCGCCGCCGTCACCGCCATCGTCGTCGTCGGCCTTCTCCTCCTTGACGCGGGCGCCCCTGCTGGACCCCTGTCCGGCGTCGCCATGGCGGACTGGTGGCGGCGCATCATCGTCGTCGTCGTCGCTGTCGCAGATGACGACGACTCCGCCTTCGTCGCGGCCGCGTCGACGCTCCGCGAAGCGAAGCAGGGCGGCGCGTTGGCGCTCCTTCGCCTTCTCCAGGCGCTCCTTCTCCATCGCTATGGAGTCCCTGCGCGCCCATTCCAGGGCCGCGTCGTCGTCATCGAGCTCCGTCGTCACTGGCGCGGCCGGCTCCTTCTTCACCGGCGCGAGCCCCGGCTCCGTCTTCACCGGCGCGAGCCCCGGCTCCGTCTTTGGCTTGACGAAGCGCGGAGGAGGAGCCGACGAGTAGGCGCGCCGGCCGCCCTCGTTGATGACGATGCCGGCGCTGCGAGTGCGCCGGCCGAGCGGCGTCTCCGCCGCGGGCTCGGCCTTGACGCCGAGCAGGGCCGGAGTGCCGGAGGAGTCCGATGAAGATCGGGAGGAGGAAGAAGAGGAGGAGGACCCGAACCTCCTTGGCGCCCATGGCCCGGCGCGTCGGTGCTGCGCCGGAGCGGCCTCCCTCGCCAGGTACGCCAACGGCGGGTCGTTGCCGCCCTCGAGGTACGTCAGCACGCCCTCGAGTGTGCGTCCGGGGACGCCCCACCACAGGTGGCGCCCCTCGCTGTTCTGCCGGCCGCCAACCACCGGCGCGCCGTTGATGGACGCCAAGCGCTGCTGCTGGCGGCGCTCGAAATACACCGCCCAAGCCGCGTGGTTGTCGGCGGCGTACTGGGGAAGGGAGAGTTGGGCGTCGGTGAGGGAGGCGCGCACGACCTCGACTTCCTCGGCAAAGTACTTCGGCTTCGCCACGGCGTCGGGCAATGGGGGAATGGGCACTCCCCCGGCGCTGAGCCTCCACCCCGTCGGCCCGGCGCGCATGTCCGGCGGCGCCGGGATGTTCGCCTGGAACAGGAGCCAGGACTCCTGTTCGCGGAGCGAACGGCGGCCGAAGCCGTTGGCCGCCGCCTCGTCTCCGGGGAAGCGTTCCGCCATGGCGACGGGTTCGGGAGAGGTAGAGAGATAGAGGGAGGGGCTGGGCGGCGGCGCTCGGGAGAGGTAGGGAGAGGAGGAGCTGGGCGGCGGCGAGGGGCGGGGCTGGTGTGGGCACAGGCGAGTGCAGGCCACCGGCTATATAGCCGCGCCGTACCCGTGTGTACGCGTGCGAGGGAGGAGAGGCGTCGGCGCGCCGTCCCGTGACGCGCCGCCCGTGAGGAATCAATGGTAAGGCTGACCGGCGGCAGCCTTGGCATTGATTCCCCACGGGAACCGAGGCCGTTGGGGGAAGACGAGGCGTCGTGTCGCTGACGCGGCTGGCCCGCGGCTGTTTCGCGCCAAAACAGTTCGCCCCGGCGCCCCCGGGCGCCCCCAGCGCGCCGGGTTCGGCCTGGGTCCGCCGGCGCTGTTTTCGGCCCAGGCCGGCGAAAATCGGGCTCCTTGAGGCGCGACTGGGCCGTTTTTTTGGCGCCGACGCGAAAAAATCGCTTGAGGAGGCCTTCCTAGGACGCGGCTGGAGATGCCCTTAAAAGCAACAGGATAAGGTGCCGACGATGCCGGCAGGAGCGGTAGACATGGGCTCTGGTTGCCATGAAGATTACTGAATTCCCACGCATTGTATTGATCTGAATTATATATCATGTACTCCCTCCGATTATTTTTACTCTGCGTATTAGATTTATGTCAAGTCAAATTTTGAAAAATTTGACCAAATTTATATTAAAAAATATCAGCACTTGTAATGCCAAATATATACACTATGAAACTACAGTTCATAATGAATCTAAAACTATTGTTTTGGCATTATGAATGTTAATATTTTTTCTATACGTTCGATCAAAGTAGAGGTATTTTGACTTCTCACAAAATATATATGCAGACAAAACAAAACTCGAGGGAGTACATATACAAGGGGAGGCTGCCCACGTAACATCACACGCACGTCTATGGCGCGCCAGAGTCGGCCTCCCTGAAGACTAAGGGCTGGTAGTTGCAGGTTTTCCTATCATATGTTAACCTTGCTCGTAACGTAATCTCTCGTTTAGCAAACGTAACCTTGCTCGTAACGTAATCTCTCGTTTAGTAACGTAATCTCCGATCCAGCAGTATCTAAAGGCAGATGAGAACGAGACCAAACCATACCGTATACGAATACGACTCCCCATCCATATGTGCTCAGCCGGGAGCTACCTAGAAAAGCAATCCCATCGGCCGGAGTTCCACGCAAATAAACGGTGGCAGCCGGTCGGATGGCGGATTCCCGAGCCAAGATCCCGTGCCGGCGCCGCGCAAAGCAGACGCGCCCCCCTTGCGACCCCCCACGTACCTGCGCAAGGGACTGGGCAGGCCTCGGGGACGGGCCAGCCGGCCTGATCGCCGAGCTTGGCCTCGCCAGCGACGTGGCTGACTATGTCCGCTTCCGCGCCGTGTGCCGGCCGTGGCGGCGGTGCTCGCCGGACCCGTGCACCGGCGGCCTGGACGGTCGCTTCCTCCCCCGCCAGTGGATCATGCTTGACAAGGCACTTGCCGGGCCCCGCCGCCATCGCTTCCTTAACGTTTCTACGGGCGAGTGCATCCGTATGGACCTCCGAGAGCTAGCTCGCTGAGCACACGCTGCTCGCGCTCACCCCTGAAGGCCTCCTGCTGCTGCTCCACGAGCGCACCCTGGTCGTCCGCCTGCTTAACCCTCTCGCGCACCAGCTCACCGATCTCCCCCCGATGACCGCGCTCCTGAGGCCAGATCAGCATCGATCTAGGGGTGGCCCCGAGATGGGAAAATTAATCAGGGCGTCTGTCGTGGGCCTTGCTACCGACGCCTCCATGGTGGTAGTCAGATTCCGAAATCCCATGAAGCTGGCCGTCGCTAAGCCCGGTGATGAGAGTTGGACCGTGGTCGACAATGAAACTTTGTATTCGACTTTGCATTTTGCGGGACGCTTCTACTGCACCGACTACAGGGGCGTCATGGTGCTGACGACCAGCTCGGATCAGCGGCCGCCACGGCTCCAGGCGGTCGTTGAGTGGACCAAGTCATTTTTTTTTCAAGGCGCTCGGCCTTCACCTGGTGGACAATGGCGGGGAGTTGATGCTGGTGCGCCGAACGCCATGCCGGGATAGTGAGTATAACAGGAATTACGAGGTTTACAGAGTCGATTTGAGAGCTGGGCTTCTGCTCCCAGCCAAGGGATTCGATGGGCGCGCCGTGTTCATGGGCAAGTGGCGCGCTATTACCGTATCAGCCAAGGCCTTCCCCTCCTTTGTCACTGCTGATACCATCTACCTGGGAAACGACTGTGGTGACCAGATTGAGGGGTACAATATTGCAGGTGGAAGCAGATGGAATCCGGTCCTTAATGGGATGGTATACCCACGCACCATTGTAGATTGTCTCCGCTTCTGCATCCAAGGCGTTGGCAAGTGGCTTGCCTGAGCCTCACGTCTACTGCCGCTATTCTGTTCCTGGGGCTGCATGCTTTATACTGTAATCCGTTAAACATATATATGCATCTCAAATCATGTAAACGCTCATAAGTGTACTTATTTATATTTGATAGTTATTTATATTTGTTAGCGCTGGGTAAACATTGTTACCGGCTTCCCATTTTTATTTAACATATGATGTGGCAGTATACTAATGAACAAATTATCACCATCTGCCTATAATCTTCTATTTTTGCGAGGAAATTTTTTGATTTTTTTATCCACGGTTAAGTTAGTAGTACAAAGAACGCGAGAAGTAAAAAATTGCATCCAGGTTCATAGACCACCTAGCGACGACTACAAGCACTGGAGCTAGCTGAAGGCTCTCCCTCATCGGCGCCACACAAACCTTGTTGTAGTAGATAGTCAGGAAGTCGTCGTACTAGACCCCATAGGACCAGCGCACCAGAACAACAACCGCCGCCGATGAAGAGACGCATAGATCAGAAGTGACCAACTTGTAAATACATAAACAAAAACGAACGAAGACCGGATCCACGTGGATCCACCGAAGACAGCCGCCTAAGACCGAATTCGATGAGATCTGCCGAAGGCAAACCTCCACACGCCCTCTGATGACGCTAGAAGCACCACCGGGACAGGGACTAGGCAGGGAGAATCTTATTCCATCTTCAGCCTTTGATGACGCTAGAAGCACCACCTCGACAGAGACTAGGCGGGGAGAACCTTGTTCCATCTTCAGAGAGTCGCCACTGCCTCGCCTCTCCAAACAGGACATAAACCCTAACAAAACTAAAAAAAACACATAAAAACAGAGCCATCCCGCCAGCAAGGACCGAGATCTACCACGCCTTCATGGTCCTAACCACAGAAGACGAGGTAAAGTGGCGCCGGCGCCGGCGGGAGGCACGAGAAACCCTAGGCAGCTGGGTGCCTTGGGTGCGAGCGAGCAAAGGGGTACACACGCAAAATGTTCTGTCTAGTAGACAAATGTTCCTTTTTCTTCCATTATATATTCTTCTAATATAATCTTTCTAGTAGAAGTCCATGTCATAATGCATATGCCTCAGGCATTGCTGCATCCACACATGTTTAGCCGATCATCAGATGCAACTACGAATCCACCCATTGGTAAGGCGTCCGCGGCTACTTAATGAAGGATACTCAGTCTTTTCGTCCTTCATCTCTGACTGGCTCGTCTCTGTGGATTTGGTGGCGTCCGGTGTATTCAACCTTAGTTTCGTTGAAGATTTCTTTGCGACGTAGAACTGCGAGGGTTTGTGGTTGTTGCATGTTATGTATGTTTGTTGGGTTGATCATGGCATCATAGAGTTTGTTTCTTAGCGATCTGCATGTGGTCTATATATATTTATCGATTTTCGTCCGATTTTTCATCAATTACCTGGGTGATTCTCTTCTTAATTAATCGATGAGACAAATCTTTTACCTCCGTTTCAAAATAAAAATCCACCCTTGTCCCCCGCGGGACAGCACCAACATCACATGAAGGTTATTTGGGTGGAAAGCCACATTGATATTTTGTTGAACATAGTCTTTTAGAAAATTCATTTTTACCATGGTAAACTGACTCCAAAAGCACGGAAGGCCCGGGCCCGAGGCACACCGACAGGTCGTAGGGTCATGCGCCCTGATACGTGACATCTTTTTTGGGTCTGTCTAGGACACATCTAGATGTGACATAATTATGTCACATCTAAGATGACCTCATCCTATTTGTAGCCCTCTCGATCCCACCTGTTCGTTCCGTTGTTCGATTGTTTGTCACCCGTCGTTGCTCGTCCTTTTTAGTTTGACGCTTCCAAGACTGGGCCGTCCTCCTCCTCCTCCACCCACCCACACTCCCGGCAAGTTTCCTGGCCCAGGCCTTTTGTTTGTGGGCTTGTTTGTTTGTTCTAAAAAATAATTCTTGGGACCAAGCCTTGTGCGACTCCAGGTGTGGGCACTTCTTGTCTCAAAAAAGAAATTTTGGGCACTTTGCTTGTAAACAAGCTTGATAGAAAAGATGGCAAAAAAAGTGGGGCGTTCTTTTTGTCAGGTGATGATGATCTTGCCCCTGTCACCACCACAAAGAACACACACACAAGAAATTGAAGATCTGGGACAAAGGAACAGAGAAACTTGCAAGAGAGAAAAATGTGGGGAGTGGTGCCTCTTACCAAGGTGGGTTTTCTTAATCTTCCTTTCAAGATCCTTCTGTGTGATATGCTTCTTCTGAACCCCATCTGAAAATCAGCATGCTTTTGCTTGTTTCTTTCTTGACGGAACAAAAAAATTGGTGGTTGGTCTGTGACAAAAAATTGATAGTAAACAGCATCTAGATCAGAGCCTGAATCAGTTGTGTTGTGGCAAAAATAAAGAGAGACAAAAAAACTCATATCTAGATCCAGTGTGTGGCATATTTTTTAGCTAGATGTCAGAAGTGGTAGCTGTAGCAGAGATTGAGAGATCTAGATAAATTGACTGAACCAATAATTCAGTTTTCTGAATCTTTTACATACAGTGTGTGTACAATTAGATACAGTATGCAGTAAGTGAGAACAAACAGAGAGAGAGAAACTTCAATTATTCATATATATTCCTCCCATTATTTAGTATCACAAACATGATGTTCAGCTGGTATGAATCTAACAAATTCAGTCTTACTGAACAAATTCTCTAACAGATTCAGTCTTTATCAAAAAATTCCTGGCTCAAGTTCAATGAATCAAAATCCTCATCCCCCTACTACCCAACCCCCCTAGTTCCCAACCTTACCTACACAAAATTCACCAGCAAGCCGACGGGTTCTACAGTTCAATTTGCGGCGCTGAGTTGAACTGAGCTGAACCAAAGTGGCCTGTATGCTCCTACAAAAATAGAGTTAGGTTGTTTGTGTAAAAAATAATGACTATACAATATTGATCACAGTAAAAACTAGGGGCTAAAAAAATTGCAGTTATATTAAAAACAAAGTAGAAATCCTTTTTTTCTCTTATGGAAAAGTACCTTGTAAATTTTTATTCCATCAAAAACGAACAAAAGATCTATCAAAAATGGAATTGGGATCTATAAAAAAATAATGACCCATGACAAAAAGGTTATCGAGCGGGTTGCAACTGGGGGCCAAAACAAAACACAGACACGCACCCCTCCTAGTTGCGAGTTGGTTATCGACATGCATTGCGGACCCTTGAGACACACACACACACCCCCTAGTTGCGAGTTGATGGTAAACTTGCAATTGTGAGCCACGAATAAACACACACACAGAGAGACACACACACACACACCCTAGTTGCGAGTGGATGGTCAACTTGCAACCGGGGGCCACGAACAAACACACACACACATACACCTAGTTGCGAGTCAATGGGCAACTTGCAACTGGGTGTCCTCAACAAAACATACACACCCTAGTTGCGAGTCGATGCTTGACATGCAACTAGGGACCCCTTGACAAAAAGACACACACACGCACACATCTCTAGTTGCAAGTCGGTTATCGACATGCAAATTGGGGACCCCTCGGCACGCACACACACACACACATCCTAGTTGCGAGTCGATGCTCGACATGCAACTGAAGACCCCGTGACAAAAAGACACACACACATACACACACCCTAGTTGCGAGTTGATGGTCAACTTGCAACTAGGGACCCTTGACAAAAAGACACACACACACACACACCCCTAGTTGCGAGTTGGTTATCGACATGTAGTTGCGGACCCTTGAGACATACACACACACACACCCTAGTTGCGAGTTGATGGTAAACTTGTGAGTCACGAATAAACACACACACACATCCCCTAGTTACGAGTTGATGATCAACTTGCAACTGGGGCCATGAATAAACACACACACACACACACCTAGTTGCGAGTCGATGGGCAACTTGCCACTGGGTGTCCTCAACAAAACACACACCCCTAGTTGCGAGTCGATACTTAACATGCAACTGGGGACCCCTTGATAAAAAGAGAGAGACACACACACACACCCTAGTTGCGAAGTTGACGGTCAACTTGCAACTGGGGACCCCTTGACAAAAAGAGTCACACACACCCTAGTTGCGAGTTGATGGTCAACTTGCAACTGGGGTTTCTCAACAAACACACATCTCCTAATTGCGAGTTGATGGTCGACATGCAACTGGGGACCCTTGACAAAAAGACACACGCACACCCCTAGTTGTGAGTCGGTTATCGACATGCAACTAGTAACCCTCTATAAACACACACACACACACACACATCCTTAGTTGCGAGTCAATGAGCGGGTTGCAACTGGGGGCCACAACAAAACACGCACACACGCACCCCCTAGTTGCGAGTTGGTTATCGACATGCAGTTGCGGGCCCTTGACACACACACACACACCCTAGTTGCGAGTTGATGGTAAACTTGCAATTGTGGGCCATGAATAAAAACACACACACACATACACACACATCCCCTAGTTGCAAGTGGATGATAAGCTTGCAACTGGAGGCCATGAATAAACACACACACACACACACCCCTAGTTGTGAGCCGATGAGCAACTTGCAACTGGTGTCCTCAAAAAACACACACACCCTAGTTGTGAGTCGATGCTCGACATGCAACTGGGGACCCCTTGAGAAAAAAAGACATACACACACCATAATTGCGAGTTGATGGTCAACTTGCAACTGGGGACCCCTTGACAAAAAGACACACACACACACACCTAGTTGCGAGTTGATGGTCAACTTGCAACTGGGGGTTCTCAAACAAACACACACCTCCTAGTTGCAAGTTGATGGCCGACATGCAACCGGGGACCCTTGATAAAAAGACACACACACACACCCCTAGTTGTGAGTCGGTTATCGACATACAACTAGTGACCCTCTACACACACAGAGAGAGAGAGAGAGAGAGAGAGAGAGATCCTTAGTTGCGAGTCGATAAGCAACTTGCAACTGGGGGTCCTCAACAAACACACAACCGTCTAGTTGAGAGGGGACCCTCGGCACACACACACCGTAGTTGCGAGTCGATGGTCAAGTTGCAACTAGGGGTCCTCAACAAGCACACACACCCCTAATTGCAAGTCGATGCTTGACATGCAACTTGAGACCCCGTGACAAAAAGACACACACACACACACTGTAGTTGCGAGTTGATGGTCAACTTGCAACTGGGGACCCCTTGACAAAAAGACACACACACACACCCTAGTTGCCAGTTGGCTATCGACATGTAGTTGCGGACCCTTGAGACACACACACAGAGAGATAGAGAGAGAGAGACACACACACACATACTGTAACACCCCGGATGTGATTTACCCAATTTGTACTCCAACTCTTGCCGTTTCCGGCGTTAAGTTATTTTATTTTCTCGGGTTCGGGTCTTTGTCTCCATGTGTTGTTATCGTTGTCATGCATCTCATATCATGTCATCATGTGCATTGCATTTGCATACGTGTTCATCTCATGCATCCGAGCATTTTCCCCGTTGTCCGTTTTGCATTCCGGCGCTTCGTTCTCCTCCGGTGGTCACTTCTACCTTTCTTTCGTGTGTGGGGATTAAACATTTCCAGATTGGACCGAGACTTGCCAAGCGGCCTTGGTTTACTACCGGTAGACCGCATGTCAAGTTCCGTACCATTTGGACATCGTTTGATGCTCCAACGGTTAACCGAGGCACCGAAAAGGCCTCGTGTGTGTTGCAGCCCAACACCCCTCCAATTTGGCCCAAAACCCACCAAAACCCTCTCCATCATCTAGAGCGTTCGATCACGATCGCGTGGCCTAAAACCGCACCTCATTTGGACTCTCCTAGCTCCCTCTATGCCTATATATACCTCCCCCATTCCAAATTCGCGGATCCCCTCTCCCAAACCCTAAAACTCGGATCTCCGCCGCCGCCGGATGCGTCCGCCGCCACCGCCTGCCCAACCACGTCGCGCCACGTGTCCCGCCGGATCTCTCCCCGCCGCCGGCCCGGGAGGCCCGAACCGGGCCCCCGAGGCCCATCCGCCGCGCGCCGCCAGGACGCCTTCCCCGCGCCCATCTTCCTCGAGCGGCCGCCGCCTCCATCGCCGTCTCCGGCGACACGCCGCCGCAGGCCGCCGCACACCGCCGCCCGTCCCGACCTCCACGGCCATCGCCGCCTCGCCGCCGCGGGTCTCGGCGACCGCGCCGACCCCGGCCATCGCCGGCCCGCGCCGCCCGGCGTCTCCCTCCGGCCACCGGCGCTCCGGATCCGGCTCCCTACCTCCACTCTGGCGGCCACCTCCGATTCCGGCGATCTCCTTGGTTCGCGTGCTAGCGGATCTAGATCTAGACGAGGCGGTTGACTTTTTGCCCAAAACCCTAGTTTATTTGCTCCTGTTCATCATGTCGTATCTCCGCATCCGTAGCTCCGTTTTGGGCATATAGCATATCAAAATGTTCGTCTCTGAGAGTACATCATTTCATCTCATTGCATTATTTTCATTTGAGTTCATCTTGATGCCCAAAATGCTGTTAGAAGAGTGCTACTTGAGATAATTGTCAGATCTGCTGCTCCATTTAGATGTTTGTCATTTTTGCCATAATTATTGTGTGCATGATATGCCCATGAGCTCTACATATGTTTTGTTAAGGGTTTTGCCATCTTTCCAAAGGTGCAACCCATGTATTTTTGTTATGTGTGTGGTGACTAGCACAAGCTTGCAAAGTGAGGCACTTGATAATGCTGATTTCAGTGACTTAGCATTTCCACTAAGTCCTTGATCTGTTTATCTCATATGTCCATAGGTTCATGTTGTTTCCTAGTGATCCGTGCCTCTTTTGAGGATGATCAGTAAGGATGTTTTGTTAATCTTGTAGTGCTCTATCCATCCATGTCTTTGTTTGCAATTATGGAGCATCCTAGCTTGAGTCAATCGAGCTCTACTTTTGTCATTTTGTGAATCCGGGCAGATTGTCTACTTGTTAGCGATTTTGCCGAGGATGTTGTAGTTGATCCGTGCATGCTATGTTATTGTTCTTGCCATGTCTAGCTTGCATTTTGTGTATTCTTGATGGGTGTATGCTTAGATTGTCATGACTTGCTCTGTAGTGAGTGCATCGAGCTCGTAAACATGCCTACTTGATATCTGTTTTCAGCATGTTCCAGTTTTCACCAAGTCCGAGAACTGATTATGTTTTTGCCATATTCACATGCTTGCAAATGTATTTTCTGATCCCTTTTGGCTCAAGGTCACTAAGGGACTTTTGTTAAGATCTTTGAGTAGCTCCATGCCATGCTTTACTTTGCCATGTTCAGGTCCTGTAGCATATAGTTTTGTTGCTCCGAAGAGTGCTATCTGATCTGAAATTCCAGACAAGTGTTAACTTCACTAAGTCTGAGATCTGTTTGCTAAATGCATTTTTGCCATGCTTGTTTGAACCTGTTAATGTATGAATTGGCCGTAGCTCAGTGCTAGACTTTTGTTAAGCATCATGATTGGATTCCTGCCATGTATTTTGATGCCATGTTTGAGTGTTGTAGCATGTTCATCTTGTTGCATTTAGATGGCTACTTGCTGTAAGTCGCAGAACGTGGCCATATTTGAATTGATTGCCATTTCCAAAACCGTAACTCCGATTCCAGCGTTCTTTATATCGTTTTCAAGCGATTTCATCTCATCTTTCCAGTGGCACACTTGGATTTCCAAGTTGAGGCCAGGTTCATGCATTCCTTGTCACATCTTGCATATGCATCCCGCATCGCATCCTGCATAGCATACCATCCTTGCATCATATTGTTTGAGCTTTGCACGTGGTTGATTGTGTTCCGTTTGCTTGTTTGTCTTGTTTGGGTAGAGCCGGGAGACGAGTTTGCTAACGAGGAGCCCGTTGAGTTTGCTTTCGAGGATCCAGTCAACTCTGACAACTTTGCAGGCAAGATGATCAGACCCTCGATATCACTACTATCTTTGCTTTGCTAGATGCTCGCTCTTTTGCTATGCCTATGCTACGATGCCTACCACTTGCTTATCATGCCTCCCAAATTGCCATGTCAAATCTCTAACCCACCATGTCCTAGCAAACCATTGATTGGCTATGTTACCGCTTTGCTCAGCCCCTCTTATAGCGTTGCTAGTTGCAGGTGAAGATTGGAGACCGTTCCTTGTTGGAACATTATTTACTTGTTGGGATATCATTATATTGTCATGTTATCTTAATGCATCTATATACTTGGTAAAGGGTGGAAGGCTCGTCCTCTCGCCTAGTGTTTTGTTCCACTCTTGCTGCCCTAGTTTCCGTCATATCGGTGTTATGTTCCCGGATTTTGCGTTCCTTACGCGGTTGGGTTATAATGGGAACCCCTTGATAGTTCGCCTTGATTAAAGCTTTTCCAGCAATGCCCAACCTTGGTTTTACCATTTGCCACCTGGCCTCTTTTTCCCTTGGGTTTCCGGAGCCCAAGGGTCATCTTATTTTAAACCCCCCCGGGCCAGTGCTCCTCTGAGTGTTGGTCCACCTGTCAGCTGCCGGTGGCCACCAGGGGCAACTTTGGGCTGGCCTACCCGTACCTAAGACAATCTGAGTGTGCCCTGAGAACGAGATATGTGCAGCTCCTATCGGGATTTGTCGGCACATTCGGGCGGTGCTGCTGGATTTGTTTTAACCTGTCGAAGTGTCTTGAAGAACCGAGACACCGAGTCTGATCGAAACGTCTCGGGAGGAGGTCTATTCCTTCGTTGACCGTGAGAGCTTGTCATGGGCTAAGTTGGGACTCCCCTGCAGGGATTTAAACTTTCGAAAGACGTGCCTGCGGTTATGGGCAGATGGGAATTTGTTAATGTCCGGTTGTAGATAACTCGAACCTTAACTTAATTAAAATGAATCAATAGTGTGAGTTACCGTGATGGTCTCTTCTCGGCGGAGTCCGGGAAGTGAACACGGTGTTGGAGTAATGCTTGCGTAGGTTGTCCTCTAGATTCTCGTTCGCGCTGCCTCCTCTTTCGCTCTCTTTGCGAACAGGATAGCACCATATATGCTAGTCGCTTGCTGCAGGCTCCACATATTTTACCTTGCTTTTACCTTAAGCTTAATAGTCTTTGATTCACGGAGGGTGCGAGATTGCTGAGTCCCTGTGGCTCACAGATTACTTCCAACCAGATGCAGGGCCTGATGATTCCGCTCCAGTGACGCGCTTGAGCTCAAGTGGGAGTTCGACGAGGACTCTCAACGATTACTATGTTTCTTTTCCTGATGATCAGTAGTGGTGCCCAGTTGGGGGTGATCGGAACCCGTGTCGCATGTTGGGTTTCTTTTATTTTGGCGCCGTAGTCGGGCCATGAGTGTTTGGATGATGTAATGTTATTTGTACCTTGATTGACGTGGCGAGTGTAAGCCAAAACTATGTTTTATCTCCCCTTTTATTATCTATATATTACATGGGATGTTGTGAAATTGCCTGAACTTGCGACATATGCCTTCAATGCGATATGCCTCTAAGTCGTGCCTCGACACGTGGGAGATATTAGTCGCATCGAGGGTGCCTCGACACGTGGGAGATATAGTCGCATAGAGGGTGTTACAAGTTGGTATCAGAGCCTTCCCCGACCTTAGGAGCCCCATTGCTTGATCGTTTTTAGCGGCCGAGTTGTGTCTAGAAAAAAAATGTTTTGAGTCATTTAGGAATTATATATCGGAGAGTTTAGGAATTCTTTTTACTTCCCAGTCTCCTCATCGCTCTGGTAAGGCATCCTGACGTAGAGTTTTGACTCTTCTCTTCTCAAATTTCACTAAAAAAAATTTAGGATCACGCGGGTATCTTGGAATCGTTCCGATGGTTTTATGACGAGAACATTGTCTTGGTGCCTCCTGTCAGGGGTTTTGTGGAAGTGTCCCAGGGAGTTGAGCTCTGAGGTGCTGTCGTCATAATTTTATCGTTGCAATTCTGGAATACCTGAGTTTAGTACACTGACATCAAAAATCTCTTTTATGCAGTTCATTGGTGAGATAACCTCGATGCCACCCAGTACTGGGGCGGGAGTTCGGGAGTATCGCCATAACTTGTATAACGGATGCTTTTCGAAGGTTGAGGTAGATGGTTTCCGAAGTTTTTCTCGGTTATGTGTTGAAGGATGGATACAGCTGGATGTAGGATTTGCTAGATTTGGGTGAGATATTATGCTTCCCCTGTATCCCCAACACCTGATTGCATAACCGGAAAGGTTCGGGAGTTTCATAGGTGGGAATTCTTGTAGCTCTAGTTCTTCTTCCACGGATATTTGGTTTGAGATTGGGATTTCTTACCGAGTATTCGTTCTTGATCCGTACCTTGTTGATTTATTTCTCGACCTAAATTCTAAGTGGCTTCTCAATTTATGGATATGTGACCATTTCAAGAGGAATGCATTCGTTCATTTTGTTCGGATGTGAAGACTTTATGTTGCAATTTTCATTCCGTTGGATTCAGCTTTATTTTATCTGTCAATGTGCTAACGGTGGTCAACCTCTTCAGGATGGCTCCCGCTAAAAGCACCAATCAGAATCAGAATCAAGATCCGCCACCACCTCCACCTCCTCCGGAGGCATGGCAAGCTGTGATGGCCGCAACCAATGCAAACACACAGTTGATCATGCAAATTATTCAAGAGCGCAATCAAGGCAACCAAGGGAACCAAGGCAACAATCAGAATCATTTTGCTACACTCAACCAGTTCCTTGCTAACGGGCCAAAGACTTTCAGCAATTGTGTTGAGGCAACCGATGCTGATGATTGGCTCGTGGATCTGTGCAAGCATTTCGAGTGCAGTAACGTCAGGCATGAGGACTTTGTCAAGTTCACATCCTTCCAACTCAAAGATCAAGCTACAGAATGGTTCCAGCAGTACAAGGATTCCAGAGGTGGACGTGTGATCACTTGGGATGAATTCCGTCAAGATTTCAGAGCTCACCATATCCCTCGGAGCGTGGTTGAAAGCAAGCGTGAGGAATTCCGCAACCTGAAGCAAGGCTCTTTGCCTGTCTATGACTACAACAAGTTGTTCCAGAAGCTCGCCCGCTTTGCCAAGCAGGACGTCCCTGATGAGAAGAGCATGATATACCAGTTCAGGGGTGGTCTCAGAGAAGAAATCCAGCTAGCTCTTGTTCTCTTTGAGCCCTTGAGGTACGATGAGTTCTACAACATGGCATTGAAGCAAGAGGCCGCTCAACTGAGGTGTGATGCTTCGAAGAAGCGAGTCAGAGACACTACTCCTTCTTCCTCTACTCAAGTGGCCAAGCAGCAGAAGTATTGGCTTCCTCCTCCTCCGTTTCGTCAGCCGTATCAGAAGAGCAAAGGTGGCAGTGGATCTTCCCACCCACCCAACCCTGGCTTTCAGAACAAGACTTCGTCTCAAGCTCTAAGATCGAGTGCTCCGTATCACCGTCCGCTTTCAGAGGTCACGTGCAACAAGTGCCAACAGAAGGGTCACTATGCCAACAAATGCTTCAATCAGAGGCGCCTTCCTCCTCCTCCTGTGAGATCGGCAAGTACAGATGTGGTCAAGCATAACCCCAAGCACGCCAAGGTCAACTTGATGAATGCAGCTCAGGCAGAGGACTCGTCAGATGGCATCATGGGTAACCTTCCTGTTAACGATGTTCCTGCAAAAGTTCTTTTTGACACGGGTGCATCACATTGTTTCATCTCGAGACCGTTTTCATCTAAGCATGGTTTGGCTTTGCAAATTTTGCCTAGTCCATTAGCAGTTGTCTCTCCCGGTAGGCGCATGCATGCTAACTCCATTGCTCCGGATGTTACTATCATCTTGGGTGACTACAAATTTCTTTCTTCTCCAACGGTTCTTGGTGACTCGGATATTGATCTTATTCTCGGGATGGATTGGCTATCTAAGCATAAGGCTCAGCTTGATTGTGCAGCCAGGCAGATTCAATTGACTCATTCGTCTGAGGATGTAATTGTCTTTGCCGCTCGTGACGATACCATCCGTCTGTTTTCTCTCAATGAGAAGGGTGAACTGGATGCTATCTCGCAAATTCCAGTCGTTTGCGAATATCAAGACGTCTTTCCAGAAGAGCTTCCAGGAATGCCTCCGCACCGGCCAGTTGAATTTGTTATCGATCTTGAGCCTGGCACGGAACCTGTGTGCAAGCGTCCTTACAAGCTCGGACCTGAAGAGTTGAAGGAGCTGAAGAAGCAACTCGATATTCAAGAGAGAATGGGTCTCATCCGGCCTAGTTCTTCTCCGTGGGGTTGTGGTGTTCTTTTTGTGAAGAAGAAGGATGGAACGGGCCGACTTTGTGTTGATTACCGTCCATTGAACAAGAAGACCATCAAGAATAAATACCCACTTCCCAACATCAACGAGCTGTTCGAACAACTCAAAGGTGCCCAAGTATTATCCAAGCTTGATCTCCGTATGGGTTATCATCAGATTCGCATCCGCGAGCAAGATATTCCCAAGACGGCTTTCAGGACAAGCTATGGTTCATATGAATACACTGTCATGTCTTTTGGCCTCGTCAACGCTCCTCTGACGTTTTCTCGCATGATGAACTTCATCTTCAACGCCTACACCAATGACTTCGTTTTGGTCTATCTTGACGATATTCTGGTTTTCTCGAAGAACAAGGAAGATCATGCCAAGCACTTGCGTTTGGTACTCGATAAGCTGAGGGAACACCGGTTCTATGCCAAGTTCTCCAAGTGCGAATTTTGGCTCGATGAGGTTCTTTATCTTGGTCATATCATCTCTGCCAAGGGCATTGCGGTGAATCCTGAGAAGGTGCCTGCAATTGTGAATTGGGAACCTCCTCAGAACGTGAAGCAACTCCGTAGCTTCCTCGGTCTTGCAAGCTACTGTCAAAGATTCGTTGATAACTTTTCTAAGATCGCGAAGTCTCTCTCAAATCTTCTCCAGAAGCATGTCAAGTACGTTTGGTCTCCGGAGTGTGACATTGCTTTCAACACTTTGAAAGAGAAATTGATCACTGCTCCAGTTCTGACTCCGCCTGATGAATCCAAGCCATACGAAGTCTTTTGTGATGCCTCTCTCCAAGGTCTTGGCGCAGTGTTGATGCAAGAGAAGAAAGTTGTGGCTTATACCTCTCGCCAGTTGAAGCCCAATGAGAAGAACTACCCCACTCATGATCTCGAGTTGGCGGTAGTTGTGCATGCTCTTTTGACTTGGAGACATCTCTTATTGGGAAGAAAAGTGGACATCTTCACTGACCACAAGAGTCTCAAGTACATCTTCACTCAGCCTAATCTCAACCTCAGGCAAACTCGATGGGTCGAAATGATTCAAGAGTATAATTCGAGTATCGAGTATACTCCAGGCAAGGCCAATGTAATTGCTGACGCATTGAGCAGGAAGGCTTATTGCAACAGTCTGATTCTCAAGCCTTATCAACCCGAGCTTTGTGAAGCTTTCCGCAAACTCAATCTGCAAGTTGTTCCTCAAGGTTTCCTCGCCAACCTTCAAGTCTCTCCTACCTTGGAAGGCCAGATTCGCCAAGCTCAGCTTCTTGATGCTATGGTGAAAAAGGTGAAGATTGGTATTTCCAAGAGTCAACCCAAGTACAAGTGCTACCGCCTTGATGACAAGGATACTCTCTTCTTCGAGGATTGTATTGTTGTGCCCAAAGGTGACCTCCGTAAAGTGATCATGAACGAGGCTCACAATTCTCTCCTCTCCATCCACCCTGGGAGCACGAAGATGTATCAGGACCTCAAGCAGGCTTATTGGTGGACTCGAATGAAGCGAGAGATTGCTCAATTCGTGAATGAGTGTGATGTCTGCAGAAGAGTGAAGGCAGAACACCAAAGGCCAGCTGGTCTCCTCCAACCTCTTGCCATTCCAGAATGGAAGTTTGACCACATTGAGATGGACTTCATGACTGGGTTTCCAAAGTCCAAGCGTGGCGATGATGCTATATTCGTTGTCATCGACAAACTCACTAAAGTGGCTCACTTTCTGCCTATCAAAGAGTCAATCACTGCAGCTCAATTGGCGGAACTCTATACCTCCCGAATTGTCTCTCTGCACGGTATTCCACAAGTGATCTCTTCAAACCGTGGCAGCATCTTTACCTCCAAGTTTTGGGATTCTCTTCAGAAGGCCATGGGCACCAACATTCGCTTCAGCACAGCTTTCCATCCTCAAACTAGCGGTCAAGTCGAGCGTGTCAACCAGATTCTTGAAGATATGCTCAGGGCTTGTGTGATCTCCTTCGGCATGAAGTGGGAGGATTGTCTTCCTTATGCTGAATTCTCCTACAACAACAGTTTTCAAGCAAGTTCGGGCAAGGCCCCATTTGAAATTATGTATGGCAGGAAGTGCCATACCCCTCTCAACTGGTCCGAAACCGGTGAACGTTAGCTTCTCGGAAATGACTTAATCACAGAGGCAGAGGAAATGTGCAAAGTCATTCGAGATAACCTCAAAGCAGCCCAATCCCGTCAGAAGAGATACTACGACAGTAAGCACCGTGATTTGGCTTTCGAGATCGGAGATCATGTTTACCTCCGCGTCTCTCCTATGAAAGGTACTCGTCGCTTCGGTATCAAAGGGAAGCTTGCCCCTAGATACGTGGGACCTTTTAAGATTGTCAGCAAGAGAGGCGATCTCGCCTATCAACTCGAGCTTCCTTCAAACTTTGCAAATGTTCATGACGTGTTCCATGTCTCTCAGCTCCGAAAGTGCTTCAAGACTCCTGACCGCACCGTCAACTTCGAGAACATTGAGCTCCAAGAAGATCTCTCCTATCGTGAGCACCCCGTGGCTATCCTTGAAGAGACTGAACGCAAGACTCGCAACAAGTCAATCAAATTCCTCAAAGTCAAGTGGTCACACCATTCCGACCGTGAAGCTACCTGGGAACGCGAGGATCACCTCCGTTATGAGTACCCGGCGTTCTTTCAGTCCTAGATCTCAGGACGAGATCCTTTCGTAGTGGTGGAGTGTTGTAACACCCCGGATGTGATTTACCCAATTTGTACTCCAACTCTTGCCGTTTCCGGCGTTAAGTTATTTTATTTTCTCGGGTTCGGGTCTTTGTCTCCGTGTGTTGTTACCGTTGTCATGCATCTCATATCATGTCATCATGTGCATTGCATTTGCATATGTGTTCATCTCATGCATCCAAGCATTTTCCCCGTTGTCCGTTTTGCATTCCGGCGCTTCGTTCTCCTCCGATGGTCATTTCTACCTTTCTTTCGTGTGTGGGGATTAAACATTTCTGGATTGGACCGAGACTTGCCAAGCGGCCTTGGTTTACTACCGGTAGACCGCCTGTCAAGTTTCGTACCATTTGGACGTCGTTTGATGCTCCAACGGTTAACCGAGGGACCGAAAAGGCCTCGTGTGTGTTGCAGCCCAACACCCCTCCAAGTTGGCCCAAAACCCACCAAAACCCTTTCCATCATCTAGAGCGTTCGATCACGATCGCGTGGCCGAAAACCGCACCTCATTTGGACTCTCCTAGCTCCCTCTATACCTATATATACCTCCCCCATTCCAAATTCGCGAATCCCCTCTCCCAAACCCTAAAAATCGGATCTTCGCCGCCGCCGGACACTTCCGGACGAAGCCGGACGCGTCCGCCGCCACCGCCTGCCCAACCACGTCGCGCCACGTGTCCCGCCGTATCTCTCCCCGCCGCCGGCCCGGGAGGCCCGAACCGGCCCCCCCGAGGCCCATCCGCCGCGCGCCGCCAGGACGCCTTCCCCGCGCCCATCTTCCCCGAGCGGCCGCCGCCTCCATCGCCGTCTCCGGCGACACGTCCGCCACGGGCCGCCGCACACCGCCGCCCATCCCGACCTCCGCGGCCATCGCCGCCTTGCCGCCGCGGGTCTCGGCGACCGCGCCGACCCCGGCCATCGCCGGCCCGCGCCGCCCGGCGTCTCCCTCCGACCACCGGCGCTCCGGATCCAGCTCCCTACCTCCACTCCGGCGGCCACCTCCGATTCCGGTGATCTCCTCGGTTCACGTGCCAGCGGATCTAGATCTGGACGAGGCGGTTGACTTTTTGCCCGAAACCCTAGTTTATTTGCTCCTGTTCATCATGTCGTATCTCCACATCCGTAGCTCCGTTTTGGGCATATAGCATATCAAAATGTTCGTCTCTGAGAGTACATCATTTCATCTCATTGCATCATTTTCATTTGAGTTCATCTTGATGCCCGAAATGCTGTTAGAATAGTGCTACTTGAGATAATTGTCAGATCTACTGCTCCATTTATATATTTGTCATTTTTGCCATGATTATTGTGTGCATGATATGCCCATGAGCTCTACATATGTTTTGTTAAGGGTTTTGCCATCTTTCCAGAGGTGCAACCCATGTATTTTTGTGATGTGTGTGGTGACTAGCACAAGCTTGCAAAGTGAGGCACTTGGTAATGCTGATTTCAAAGACTTAGCATTTCCACTAAGTCCTTGATCTGTTTATCTCATATGGCCATATGTTCATGCTGTTTCCTAGTGATCCGTGCCTCTTTTGAGGATGACCAGTAAGGATGTTTTGTTAATCTTGTAGTGCTCTATCCATCCATGTCTTTGTTTGCAATTATGGAGTACCCTAGCTTGAGTCAATCGAGCTCTACTTTTGTCATTTCGTGAATCCGGGCAGATTGTCTACTTGTTAGCAATTTTGCCGAGGATGTTGTAGTTGATCCGTGCATGCTATGTTATTGTTCTTGCCATGTCTAGCTTGCATTTTGTGTATTCTTGATGGGTGTATGCTTAGATTGTCATGACTTGCTCTGTAGTGAGTGCATCGAGCTCGTAAACATGCCTACTTGATATGTGTTTTCAGCATGTTCCAGTTTTCACTAAGTCTGAGAACTGATTATGTTTTTGCCATGTTCACATGCTTGCCAATGTATTTTGTGATCCCTTTTGGCTCAAGGTCACTAAGGGACTTTTGTTAAGATCTTTGAGTAGCTCCATGTCATGCTTTACTTTGCCATGTTCAGGTCCTGTAGCATATAGTTTTGTTGCTCCGAAGAGTGCTATCTGATCTGAAATTCCAGACAAGTGTTAATTTCACTAAGTCTGAGATCTGTTTGCTAAATGCATTTTTGCCATGCTTGTTTGAACCTGTTAATGTATGAATTGGTCGTAGCTCAGTGCTAGACTTTTGTTAAGCATCATGATTGGATTCCTGCCATGTATTTTGATGCCATGTTTGAGTGTTGTAGCATGTTCATCTTGTTGCATTTAGATGACTACTTGCTGTAAGTCGCAGAACGTGACCATATTTGAATTGCTCCATTTCCAAACCATAACTCCGATTCCGGTGTTCTTTATATCGTTTTCAAGCAATTTCATCTTATCTTTCCAGTGGCACACTTGGATTTCCATGTTGAGGCCAGGTTCATGCATTCCTTGTCACATCTTGCATATGCATCCCGCAACGCATCCCGCATAGCATACCATCCTTGCATCATATTGTTTGAGCTTTGCACGTGGTTGATTGTGTTCCGTTTGCTTGTTTGTCTTGTTTGGGTAGAGCCGGGAGACGAGTTTGCTAATGAGGACCCGTTGAGTTTGCTTTCGAGGATCCAGTCAACTCTGACAACTTTGCAGGCAAGATGATCAGACCCTCGATATCACTACTATCTTTGCTTTGCTAGATGCTCGCTCTTTTGCTATGCCTATGCTACGATGCCTACCACTTGCTTATCATGCCTCCCAAATTGCCATGTCAAACCTCTAACCCACCATGTCCTAGCAAACCGTTGATTGGCTATGTTACCGCTTTGCTCAACCCCTCTTATAGCGTTGCTAGTTGCAGGTGAAGATTGGAGACCGTTCCTTGTTGGAACATTATTTACTTGTTGGGATATCATTATATTGTCATGTTATCTTAATGCATCTATATACTTGGTAAAGGGTGGAAGGCTCGGCCTCTCGCCTAGTGTTTTGTTCCACTCTTGCTGCCCTAGTTTCCGTCATATCGGTGTTATGTTCCCAGATTTTGCGTTCCTTACGCGGTTGGGTTATAATGGGAACCCCTTGATAGTTCGCCTTGATTAAAGCTTTTCCAGCAATGCCCAACCTTGGTTTTACCATTTGCCACCTAGCCTCTTTTTCCCTTGGGTTTCCGGAGCCCAAGGGTCATCTTATTTTAAACCCCCCGGGCCAGTGCTCCTCTGAGTGTTGGTCCACCTGTCAGCTGCCGGTGGCCACCAGGGGCAACTTTGGGCTGGCCTACCCGTACCTAAGATAATCTGAGTGTGCCCTGAGAACGAGATATGTGCAGCTCTTATCGGGATTTGTCAGCACATTCGGGCGGTGTTGCTGGATTTGTTTTAACCTGTCGAAGTGTCTTGAAGAACCGAGACACCGAGTCTGATCGGAACGTCTCGGGAGGAGGTCTATTCCTTCGTTGACCGTGAGAGCTTGTCATGGGCTAAGTTGGGACTCCCCTGCAGGGATTTAAACTTTCGAAAGCCGTGCCCGCGGTTATGGGCAGATGGGAATTTGTTAATGTCCGGTTGTAGATAACTCGAACCTTAACTTAATTAAAATGAATCAACAGTGTGAGTTACCGTGATGGTCTCTTCTCGGCGGAGTCCGGGAAGTGAACACGGTGTTGGAGTAATGCTTGCGCAGGTTGTCCTCTAGATTCTCGTTCGCGCTTTGCCTCCTCTTCTCGCTCTCTTTTGCGAACAGGATAGCCACCATATATGCTAGTCGCTTGCTGCAGCTCCACATATTTTACCTTGCTTTACCTATAAGCTTAAATAGTCTTGATCGCGAGGGTGCGAGATTGCTGAGTCCCTGTGGCTCACAGATTACTTCCAAACCAGATGCAGGGCCTGATGATTCCGCTCCAGGTGACGCGCTTGAGCTCAAGTGGGAGTTCGACGAGGACTCTCAACGATACTATGTTTCTTTTCCTGATGATCAGTAGTGGTGCCCAGTTGAGGTGATCGGGACCGTGTCGCATGTTGGGTTATCTTTTATTTTGGCGCCGTAGTCGGGCCATGAGTGTTTGGATGATGTAATGTTATTTATGTACCTTGATTGACGTGGCGAGTGTAAGCCAACTATGTTATCTCCCCTTTTATTATCTATATATTACATGGGATGTTGTGAAGATTGCCTAACTTGCGACATATGCCTTCAATGCGATTATGCCTCTAAGTCGTGCCTCAACACGTGGGAGATATAGTCGCATCGAGGGTGTTACACACACACCCTACTTGCGAGTTGATGGTAAACTTGCAATTGTGGGCCACGAATAAACACACACACACACACATCCCCTAGTTACGAGTTGATGGTCAACTTGCAACTGGGGGCCACGAATAAACACACACACACACATACACACACACACATTCTAGTTGCGAGTCGATGGTCAACTTGCAACTGGGTGTCCTCAACAGAACACACACACCCTAGTTGCGAGTCGATGCTTGACATGCAATTGGGGGACCGTTGACAAAAAGACACACACACACACACACCCTAGTTGCGAGTTGATGGTCAACTTGCAACTGGGGACCCCTTGACAAAAAAACGCACACACACACACACCCCTAGTTGCGAGTTGATGGTCAACTTGCAACTAGGGTTCTCAAACAAACACACACCTTCTAGTTGCGAGTTGATGGTCGACATGCAACTGGGGGTTCTCAAACAAAAACACACCTCCTAGTTGCGAGTTGATGGTCGAGATGCAACCGGGGACCCTTGACAAAAAGACACACACACACCCCCTAGTTGTGAGTCGGTTATCGACATGCAACTAGTGACCCTCTACACACACACACACATCCTTAGTTGCGAGTCGATGAGCGGGTTGCAACTAGGGATCCTCAACAAACACACACCCCTCTAGTTGCGAGGGGACCCTCGGCACACACACACCCTAGTTGCGAGTCGATGGTCAACTTGCAACTAGGGGTCCTCAACAAACACACACCCCCTAGTTGCGAGTCGATGCTTGACATGCAACTGGAGACCCCGTGACAAAGATACACACACACACACATCCTTAGTTGCGAGTCGATGAGCGGGTTGCAACTGGTTATCAACTGTGAGTCGATGAGCGGGTTGCAACTGGTTATCAACTGCGAGTCGATTGTCGGCATGCAATTGGGGACCCTCGACAATTGACACCTAAATAGTCGCGAGTCGATAATTTACACCTAGATAGTTGCACCAAAATACCCAACTGCAAAAAACTAGTGGCGAAATGATGGTGAAAAAACTAGTGGCGAAACACTTACAAAAAAAATTCTAGTATAGAAAAAAAGAATAAAAGAACATAGTGACATAATAAAAATATCCAAAGCACACAAACAAGTCAGGTCGTCTTCTTCTTCAGATTTCGAAACAAATAGTGGCGAAACACTTACAAAAAAATAGTGGCGAAACACTCACAAAAAATTTATAGTATAGAAAAGAAAAGAAAAAAAGAACACAGAGACATAACAAAAATATCCAAAGCACACAGACAGGTCAGGTCGTCTTTTTCTTCAGATTTCGAAACAAATACAAACAGAAAAATGGAAGAACGATGGAGGGAACGGGAGAACACGAGGAGCGGAACAGGCGAAAGGAGAGTGACGACTCGGTGGTTGCTAACGTATCGATTTAATGTACTCCTGGGCTAGACTCCGTATATTCCAAAAAAGCCCATATCAAACAAAGGAGACGTCGGCCCAACAACAAAAAAACAATTCCTCTTCGCTGTAGGCCTCTCGGCCCGAGAAGACAATACAAGGATCGATAGCGATGCGGCAAACACTCGATCAAAATAAAGCAAACAGATTGGACAGCTGGACATTTAGATGTGAGATCATTAAAAAACATCTAGATGTGAATTAGTCATTTTGATCTTTTTTTCCCCTAGTTGTTGTATTCTTGGCCGTTGTAGTGTGTCGTAGCGAGAGAATATCACATGAAAACCAAATTTCGATGAAAACCATGTGGAAACAATATTTTGAAGTTTTGTAAAAATCTCAAAAATATACAGCATGTTAAGAGTGTGATGTTGTACTAACATGTCGAATTTCCTAGTTCAAACGCATTACGATTTACGAGGTATGAAAGAACAAAAAGCAGCATTCAACAGTGTCGAACGGTAAATATCACTACTCATTGCTGAATTTGTTATGTTCATGGCTTGTAAGTGGTATCGCGTTTTAACTTGGAATTCCACGTAGCGATAAAACATCACCCGCTTAAAAATGTTGTGTATTTCTTTAAAGAAAAATGAAACATTCAAACGTGATTTTCATGAAGCTTTCGTTCTGTCCGTCGGAGCATCGAACCAACAACGGAGGCGATTTGTTGCGGTAGGTCCGGTGCCTCCTGTGCTAGGGCCGGAGTTATCTCTTGCACTACCGCGTTCGTAGACAACTTTTCCTTTTTTCTTCTGTGGTGCCGCGGCGCGGCAGTTTACGTGACTCATTCATATGCGCCTACTGCCGCACGTATCCATATGCGCCACCTGTTCCCCCGACCGACCGACCGACCGATAAGGGTGAAGGGTTTGGCTTTCGTGTTTTCTCTCCTGTCCGTGCATTGCATGCGCGACGTTCAATTCACCCTGCTTTGATCGGCTTTCGGGGCATCTGTGCCGCTGGTTTTCCTTTGTTCGTATTTCGTCCGCGGTTGACCGGCCGTGCATGCGTTTGACGGGTATACTACATGGCGGCAGGAGACTGGCCATGCGAATGCGACAATGGATCAACGTGTGGTCGCTTGTCACATGTTGCTGAGGCGGAAAAATAAAATTTCACCTGGCTACTCCCGTACGTGCGTAGCCATGATCGCGCCCTACCGCATAGCCTTTTGACTTATGCGTCTTCGGGTATAGGCGAGTGAGTAACTACTGCTGCTGCTAACAGAGCTGACAAATGATCAATACTCCATCCATTTCAAAATATAGTGTGCCCGCGCTTTCCGAGGTTCAACTTTTACCATAAATTTAACCAACGAGACCAACTGTGGCGGGAGAAAAAATTATATAACTGAAAATTTCTTTCAAATACGAATTCACTGATATAATTTTTGCTCCCGCCGCAATCGGTCTTGATAGTTAAATTTACAATCAAAGTTGAAGCATGTGGATAGAGGAAGCATTACATTGTGGAATGGAGGGGTAGTACTACTCCAGCTGACATGCATGCTCCCAGTCCCGGCTGCATGTTCTTATCCCGAGTTACTAGCAGTGCCTTTTATCTTCTTTTTTTCCCCCTTCCTTTTTAGTGGACACTCTGAAAGACGTGTAAGCTGTAAGTGAATTTATACTCTCCTTTCTTTCTGTGTTCAAAAAAAAAATCTCCTTTCTTTCCAACCGATAAAGAAGAGAGTGTCCATTTTCAGGTAGGTTGGGAAAGTTTACTTCTTTTCTAGGTTGATGATTGTGAGCGTTGATTATTTTATATAGATGAACATAGAGTGTTTCATCTTTTTTTGAAAATTTTAAATATTTTTTCTAATTTTATGGAGTTTGGTAACCACAAGTGTCACATGGTATTTTAAAACATTTCTATATTTATTGAGCTTTTCCCCAAAAAATACCCAAAGAGCATCTTACATCTAATGATTATCAAGAAGAACAAAAGCCATTCCAATGGACATAAAACTGGACGCAAAACGACCAAATTTTTTTGCTGTATTGAAAATCATACTAGCCTTTCTTCTTCTTCTTCCAATTGTAAACCACGTTCTTAGAATAAAATTTGCACTGAACCAACAGTAAAAAAAGGAAAAAGACTTATGCAGATGCTCTTGTCATACCAGTCTTTAAAAGGCTGCAATAGCCACACACCGCGGGTGACGAGATTTAAATATCACTGAAGAAGCATCGTTTGAAGCATCACCCAAGTACTAGTACAAACTTGCAATCCATCACCACCGATCCAGAGAGTTGGAGAAATCGAACCATGCCACAAAACAAATGAAAGAATATGTCAAAGTCGATGCACCAATAGCCCACCAATTGTTCTCGTTTATAGACACATCAACTGTCAAGATCCAAAGAAAGCCAACAGATATGGCGACACAAACTCTTATAAGCCCTTCAGTGACACCGGATCAAACGCCACCGAGGTAGGGAGTGGCTGGGGATACTTTACTCTAACGCGCCCTCTCCGTGGCCACCTCATTGATATCAGCAGGTAAACAAAACCTAAGGAAAAGGAAAAACAAAACACACGGATCCCGACTCCTCTTCCCATTCCTCTTGCTGTCAACAAGGCCTCTGAATAGTGGAAAGGACGATGACTGAGGCAATGACAACTAGAGTTGGGAACATGGGCCACGCCTCATCGCAAATCCATGGTTACTCTTATTGGTCTGCCTTGGTAACAAATAAGCGATTCTCAGTTTTAAACAAATAAACAATTTTGTTGAGTTAGATATATACTTTCTTCGTCGTAAAATAAGTGACTCAACTTTATACTAGCTTTAGTACGAAATTAGTATAAAGTTGAGTCACTTATTTTGAAACAGAGGAAGTACTATTTTTCCTAAAAAAAGATTTTTTTAGGGACAAAATAGGATATACTACTGCTAGTATTAGTTTTTAGTCATGAATTTAGAAATACTAATTAAAAAAGTGTTATTTTTAGGGACAAAAAAGGATATACTAATGCTACACACACGGGACTTTACGGGCTAATCAAATATTAATGGATGTGATTTAGTTAAGTAGGACGGCCCGGACAGAGACCATGTGACATGCACGTTTGCATGTCATCGTGTGCCTTGTGGCCGAAATTTAAATTTAAACATTGCGAAAAAAATCTGAAAAAAAGCATGCATCTTCACAGCACATATTAAGATAACCTCTAAAAAATTCAGATCGAAATTCGAAACATACATCGAGAAATGAAAAAGAGAAATCTGTCATGAATAGTTCGCGAATAGTTCTCTGTAGACTATTCACATATGAGTTTCTCTTTTTCGTTTCTTGATGTATATTTTGAATTTTGATCTGAATTTTTTAGAGGTTATCTTAATATGTGCTGTAAAGATGCATGATTTTTTTCAGATTTTTTCGTAATGTTTAAATTTGAATTTCGGCCGCAAGGCACACGGTGACATGCAAACGTGCATGTCACCTGATCTCTGTCCGGACGGCCCACCACTTAAAATCAGGAGGGCAATTAAATTAGGCCAAGTTCTTCAGCCCGTGAAGTCCGTCGAAACCTCTCGTGAATCTAGTATTATCGGACAGAGGGAGTAGTACAGATCACTAAGAGCAAGTACAATAGTGGGCTTATAGTCCGAAATTGCATAGGAGCACTCGGCGACTACGCCCACCGGAATCCCTGCCATCCACTAGCATCGGGATTCTCACTCACTATATTAGCTGCTTCGTATTCACACATTTTCTCATTTAGTATTCCTTTGTCACTGGTTGGTATATAAGCTTAACAGTGCACGCGCTTTCTGCCCTGTCCAGATTTTCTGTCCCAATGGCCACTTGTTGTCCTCATCTGCCAACTTCCAACCACCCAACTGCAGTAAATGCGCACGGTCCTCTCTTCCTCCCAACGACCCATATGTGTCAACCTTGTTCGATGAAATTTGGTACGTGGAAGACGGACTATTGCTCGCGTGTATCTTCTAAATCCATTTCCGAGAAGCAAGACATAACTGATGATGGAGAAGAGGTCGATAGCTTGTCGTGCAAAAGGCTTAAACACACTCTAAGTCGGCTGTAGTCACAGGCATGCAAGCACTCTTTATGTATGAGCATTTGTCCTATGTATGGTGGAACTATGTATGAGAATAAAAATATCCAATTACCAAATGGTGTGGCAAATAATTTTTTCGGTTTTTCAGGAGTTGGTTTTTATGTGTTTGTTATTTTATATTATTTTTCACCACAAGTTTGGGACATTTTTTTGTTACTTTCGACTATATGTAAAGTTTTATCTGGTCACCTTAGTATACCATTGATAAAAAATGAAATTACACCCTCCATCACGGTTTAGAAGACGCGCTTAGAAATTCTCTAGGACCTAGGTGGTTATCTATTGGTTGTGAGATGGACTAAAAAATAGCATTCACACTACGCATGCATATAGAAATAGTATATATGAGTACTAATTAGCTACTAGAAATAAATGCAATGCGCCCTAAATCTTGTCTATTGTGGAAATGCACGCAAATTTAACTATGCCTTCTAAACTGTGACGGAGGAAGTATATATTATTCCCGTTTTTCAATCATTTTATTAAAATCGGCAATAAAACTTTTCGAGTTATGTGTCAGTATGGGTTGGAGTTTTTCAAAATAATTCTGCCATGTCCTGGGGTCGTCACATATTGATTAATGCTGCATGGCTTTAAATTCGATGCATTTACAAAGTAGCATGTGGACAGCAGCTGAATGCATGGTGCCACAAAAGTCTGCTGTTGTACAAAGAAATAGTGACTAGGAGTAATTGTGCCGGATTTTTTTGACAGCTCGTTTTTTAAAACATATAAATTAAAAAAATAACATGATGCATGGACAAGGCAACCTAAAAAAGTGTAAGTGAATAGTGAAGTTGATTAATACTCCCCCTTTCCAGTTTATAGGGCTTATCTCAAAATTTTAGTTTTTCCATTTCATAAGGCTCAATTTGGTAGTTTTCCATCACATGTTCAGATTTCAAGGTGCATTAAATCATTGCATGCAAGTACTAAGAGAAAATTGACCAATGCATGTAATTTATGCATGCATGCATTGCAATTAATGCATTGGTAAACATACTTTTTTGAGGAAAACAAGAGCATTAATTGGGTTCTTTTGCAAACTACAAAAAGTATTCCACCACTCATCATCTACCTTGGTTTGTGAGAATTTTGAATTAAGCCTTATAAACCGGAAAGGAGGGAGTACACAGCTAGACAGTAGTAAATGCAGCTTTTAATAGACTGACAAGGTAGATTCAAACAGTGCATTCAATTTTTTTAATTCATTGCAAATTAAAATCCGCAAGAAGTTTGCTTCATTTCAATGGACACGGGCCTGCTAGTAAAGCAACATATGTAGAGCAGAGGTGTTTCTGGGGTCATAGCTCTTTGCTCAAGAGGTTGCACTCATATGCTTGAGAAGGTCAGATCCAGTGCAAACATTCCAACAACGGGGTAAGAAGGTTAGCCAGAATAATTTAATCTAAACTATTTGGCAGTTGTCAATGTTTGGTTCGACTGCTTAGTTTGTTTTCGCTTTCAAGCATTGATTCGGTTTTTTTTCTGATAGCACAACAATGGCGAGTCGTTCTACTCTAGCAAATATCTTGAGGGTTGGTGAGGACTAGGAGATGTCTCCATGATGGGTGTTTGTGGACCTAGTTTAGTTCACACAAAGATATAATAAATGACTCGGAACAGGTAGCAACTGTTGTCTCATACGCCACCGGCCGTGTATTCACACCGAACAATCATTTACACCAAAGTGGCATGGATCCCAATAAAGCAGTGTGGTGGCTGAGATTTCAGAGGTGTGCGTCGCCGAGTGCTCTTAGTCCACTTCCGCTTATAGTCCGCTTACATAGCATTTTTGCCTATGTGCAGGAGAGAGATGTGAAAAAAATAAGGGAGTGGGCTCTCATGCAAGAGCCTAGTTATATGCGCATTCCTAGTAAATGCAATAAATGTGAAGAAAAAGATAGAGAGAAGAAATAAGAAAGTACTCCCTCCGTTTCTTTTTAGTCTGCATATAAGATTTGGTCAAAGTCAAACTTTATCAACTTTGACTAAGTTTATAGAAAAAATATCAAGATTCACAATATGAAATCAATATTGTTAGATGCATCATGAAATTAATTCTCATATCATATAGATTTAGTATTGTTGACTCTGACCAAATCTTATATGCAGACTAAAATATGGAGGGAGTACTAATACAATAGCCGACCTTATAACCCATATTATTGTATGAGTCCATATAGATGATGGCTATAGATGACATGGCGGTTTCTTATAGCCATCAGCTGGCTACATCATTAACCATGCTCTAAAACACCATTAGGCCTCTTTTGGTTTCTAGGATATGAATTTTATAGGAATAAAAAAATCATAGGAAGTGAGTTGACATGCATCTCAATTCCTATAAGAAAAGGATGTCATTTGGTGCATATGATAGAATTTTTTTCGTTGGGTCTAGATTAATGCTTCTTCTTTCGTCAGCGACAGTAACTCTGCAACTGGGGCGACCCGAGCGCAACCCTAACCGCCGCACAAGTCCCTCCCAGATCCAGCCCCTCCCTCGCCGCCGCCGGCAAGCGCCGCCGGGCAAAGGCCGCACGGCGTCGGCGGCGACGGGGCCTTCCTTTTCTTCCCTCTCGCAAGGTCTGGGCGGTGCGGGGGTGCTCGGCCAAGGAGAGGCGCGGTGCGCGCGGTGAGCAGGCAGTGGTGGGCGCGGCGCTCGCGGTGAGCAGGCGGTGGTATGCGCGGCGAGCTGGCGTCGGCGACGCGCGCGGTGCGCGGTGAGCAGGCGCCGGGGAGCCTGGCTGGCGCGGTGGGCGCGGCGCGGTGAACAAGCGGAGACGGCGAGCTGGCGTCAGTGGGCGCGGCGGGCGCAGCTGGCCGGAGCGGGCGCAGCGATGCGAGCCTAGGCGCGCCGCGTAAGTACGGGCGCGGGGGCGCGTTGCGGGAGGTCGGGGCAGGTCCTGCGTGGATCTGGCGCGTTCGTGCGCCCTGAGACGTTGCGGGTCTGTCGCGACCGAGCCCGATCTGGTCTATCCGTGGCCGGATCTCGCTGCCCGGGGCGCGCTGGTGGCGGCGGTGGGGTGGATTCGGCGGATGCTGGTGGGCCCTACCTCAAGCGTGTCCACGTCCATCTCCTTGGAGTAGCGGCGCCGTACAAGAGTCTATGGTGCAGACGAGGCTCTCAGGCACACCAGATCCAGTTCGGCTGGCCCTGTCCTTGCGCGCGGCGGTGCGAGGCTGTCAATCCAGATCGGTGTCCGTCCAGTCTGGCACACGGCGGTGCTGACCGACCAGCTCCGGCTCTAACTCGACTCTTTCTGTGCGCTGCGGTGCGGATTCTCGCCTAGTTCTGCGCACGAAGGCCGAGAATGGCCGGATCTGGCTTTAGCTCGCCCAGGCCTGTGTGCGGCGGGACGGCCCAGCCAGGTTGGCTCATATTCGCCGAGTTCTGCGTGCGGCGGTGGCAAGTCTGTTCCTGGTAGTGTGTGCATGACCCTTTTCTGCTCGGTGGTGCTGGCAGGACTCGGATCCATGATTGGTTAAAGACTCGGCTTCGGATAAAAATCCTGCACTGATCTGGTCAATGCCGACGGTAACGGCGTTTATGGACATCGTCTTCCTCCTTGGAGGTGCCGCCGTGAAGTTCGTTTTGCTCTTCATACCTCATGACTTGTGGTCTCCGGATGAAAACCTAAGATTTGGCTAGGCCAGATCGGGTGACAGTGTTGTTCTCGACTTCATTCCCTTTTTGGAGGCGTCACCTTGGAGGCATAGCGATGGTTTCCGATGTTGTTCATAGCTTGTTGGTGGAGCTTGGGTTTGTGCTGGTGTCGATTGTTTTCTTTCTTTTCTTTCTGCACTAGTCTTTTGCTGTGCTTTCCTCCTTGGAGGGTTCTTATAATGCTTCTTCTGATCAATGTATTTGGCAGCTCACCTGCCAACGTTCAAAAAAAAAACTCTGCAACTGCAAGCTTCCCTTCGATTGACTGAACTATCATCGCTGCTGCCTTCTATCCATCCGGCCTGATTGTTTGATTGGTTTTGGTAGCTTCTGCAGGATCAAATTGGCAATGCGACTCCACGGGGGAGGGCTGGAAGGCCCGGTGGTGGTGGCAATGCCCAGGGAAGAGGAGGGCCAGCCACGAAGCCTAGACGCAAGAGATTCAGGACTACCAATGATCTGCACACTGACCAGACTCGACAGGAGCAGGTCATCCCTGAAGATGTCGCTGAACAGGCTGAATGTGCAGGCAGAGTCCAGCAAGACCTCGGTCTCAACAAGGAGCCTGCCAATTTGAACAAGGCAGCCGGCGGCGACGAGGGCGGCGGCAGGGCTGCCGATTGCTCGGGAAGGGGCGGTGATAGTGCCGCCGACGGATCAGCACAAGCGGCACACAAAAGGGTACGGCTAGTTTCCCCTTTGTTTTGTTTATATATCGTCAGAAAAAGCTTCTCTTGTTCATCGCATCGTAGCATGATCCGTGCTGCCAGCCGATTAACTGAACTTTCATCGCCATTGCCTGCTGCAATGATTCATGTGTTTGGTATTCCTCTCACTAATCACCAGACTAAATCTCTGCCTGCTCCGGCCTGACTGTTTAACTCGTTTTGGTAGCTTCTGCACAATCAAATTGGCAATGTGACCCCTTGGGGGAGGAGTGGAAGGCGTGGTGGTGGCGGTGGCACTGCCGAGGGAAGACGAAGGCCAGCTTCCAAGCCTGGAGGCAAGGGGTTCAGGGATATTGGTGTGCAGACTGACCAACTCCCCAAAGGCGCCGATAGATGTGCAGTGGGTGAAAAGCCCGAAAGTGAAGCCATGATAGCGCCATTGCCTCAGAGGGTATGCATGACTTCGTGTTCTGTTCTTCACGCCCCCTTTTTTTACACTCGCACTGAGTTTTAAGTGTTCATTTATATTCACAGGCTGTTAACTGTTCTGCTACTGTCGAAAGAGAAAGCCCAGCTTCGAAGCCTAAACGAAATGACATCCCAGGAGCTATTACTGAAGGTGTTCAGACCATGACGATATCGCCGGTGCCAAAGAGGGTAATCTTTCCTAAATTTCCCGTGGCTGCTCATATCTCACTGGAACAACTTTCATAGGTCGTAATATATGTAGCAGAGCTGAACACCTTTCCTAATCTCTCAACTTTGACAACTCTGCTGGGAAGTTCTAGAAATAGTGCATTTTCTGGCATCAGAACTAACTTGCAATGTCTTTTCGCATAAAAATTCATCACCAAAATAGTTTTATCATATATTGCTCGGGGTGCATAGTTTTTCTGAGTTTGCCTCTCGTGTGCTGCTATGATTACTGATCTACCAATATCAGTTTATATGCTAGAGTTTAGCTGCCATGAATTAAGCTCCTAAATCCTAAATCTTAATTCAACTGTTGGATGCAGGTAGTATGTGACCCCCCAGAATATATAACTGGTAGGAAGTTAAGTAAATGTAGCCCTGGCAAGGTCTATGTTGGCAGACGAATAAATATGCCTGGTGGAGCATACGACGGTCGAAATGCACACGAGGTTCTCTTATCTACCTGCATTAAACGGACACCGAAATCTGTCCTTGACATTATAATCTTCTCTGTATTTCACTTCAATATACATTTGTTTGTGCATCAGTCGATGCAGAGGCTAGATGAGATCCTCTTTTATCTAAAAATAATCTTATCTTCATGTAGGTTGCACTTAAATTTGAGCAGCGGAAAAGCAGAGCAGGTTGCTATGACACCCCATTAGAGTGGAAAGTATATCAGTAAGAATTATACACAATCATCCCTTTTTTACATTTGTATAGTTTTCTGTGGAGGATGTCATGTTATCCTTTTTGTGAGCAGGACTCTCAACGGCTGTTATGGCATACCATCGGTACACTACATGGGTCGTCAAGGAGACTACCACACTCTTGTGAGTTTAACTTTCCGAGAGAAAAAAATTCACTCGGAAGTGCCTCTCAACTCATTATGCTATTTTCACTGAACAATCATTCTAAATTTCAGATAATGGATATGCTTGGTCCTAACCTCTGGGATGTTCGGGATTCACTGGAACAGAAGAGGTATACCATCCATCTTTTCACGCTCTCTGGTTGTTCTCCTTACTACTTGCTGAAAGTATGAACTCCCCTAACAGGATGCCATTTCAAATGGTTGCTCGTATTGCCGTTGATGCCATATCAATTTTTCAGAAGATTCACTCCAAAGGGTAATTTAAAGCCATTTGATGTTTTTGAGTTGCATTTCCCATAGTTTTTATTCACTGATGTTAGCACTTGCTGCTTTTTTCCCCCGGTGGTGTTAACACTTGCTGCTCCTGCTATTATTCCCAGCTTTGTACATGGTGATGTCAAACCTGAAAACTTTTTGCTCGGTCAGCCTGGATCTGCTCAAGAAAATAAGCTTTTTCTCATAAATTTTGGCTTAGGTATGCTATTACATAAGGTAGTTTCATCCATATATGAAGATATTCAGCTTGGTGTTCTCAAAACACTATGCCCTTTGCTCAGAGGAACTGGCTACTTGATAGAATGTTGATGCATTTTATGCCTCACTAACCTTTTTCGCATGGTTCTTCTGATACTAAAATTATGCAGCATCCAACTGGAAAAGAGGATCATTCAGCAAGCATGTTCAGTATGACCAGAGGCCAGACATATTTAGGTTTGTTCTTACTACTTTTTCTGTACATAATTACGGTACAAATTTGACTTTTTTCCTTTTCACGTTTCCCAGGGGAACAATTAGATATGCCAGCGTCCATGCCCATTTAGGCCGTACAGCTAGTAGGAGGGATGATCTGGAGTCACTAGCATACACCCTTTTGTTTTTGTTAAGAGGAAGCTTGCCATGGCAAGACTGTCAGGTAGTCTTCAATGTGCTCGACAAGTCAACAGAGTTTGATTATTATTTTCTACTTGCTCTCTTAAATGTACTTTTGTGTTGATTGGCTTATTATTGCAGGGAGATAACAAGAGCTTTCTTGTTTGTAAGAAGAAAATGGAGACTTCTCCAGAGGTGCTGTGTAGATCCTATCCAACTCCATTCAAACATTTTCTTGAGATGGTTACTACTATGAAATTTGATGAAGAGCCAAAGTACCAAAAACTTATTTCTCTCTTTGATGATTTGATCGAGAGACCTGCTTCAAGACCCATCAGAATCGATGGAGCTCTAGAGGTCTGTACTGCTTTAACCACAGCATGCTTCTATACTCGGTAGTTTAATTTGCGTGTATTATATTTGGCCATGCATCATTATAGGTTGGACATAAACGTGGAAGAATTGTCGGAACTCCTGAACAAGATGAAAAACCTATGAAAAAAGTTCGGTTGGGGAGCCCAGCAACTGAATGGATATCTGTTTATAATGCTAAGCCACCCATGAAGCAGCGGTAATTGTTTTTAAATATAAATAAATGGCATATTCTTCATTTTTAATGTTTGTTTGCTCAGGCATTATTTCTTTTATGAATTGTCATTCTGTTAGGAGCTAGGGTTCTGCCCGGTCTTGGCCGTAGGCAGTAGGGGAAGGAGGGGGCTGGGCGTGGCGATGAGCGGCCGCGCCGGCGGCTGGGCGCCGCCGCGGGAGAGGAGGATGGCGGCGGCAGCGCAAGAGGCAGGGGGCGGCTAGGGTTCCGGCTCCTCTGGGAGCAGGGCAATAGAGATAATCTTCTTATTGCTTAATTCCAAAAAAAGTCTTACAGCCTATATTTATAACCTAGATAACTTGCAGAAGAATTAACCTAAGATAACTTGCATAAGAATTAACCTAAGATAACTTGTGGGCTAAGATTGCCCGGTGGGCCTAGCTAAACCGGCCATAACACTTCTCCCCGCCTGCACAAACAGCTCGTCCTCGAGCTATAAGGTGGGGAAGCGCTTGCGGAACTCCTGGAGGCGATCAACCAGCGTCAAACACCTTCTCGACAGCTGGGGCGGCCAGGTCGGCGGCGACGGTGTCCTCCGGAATGTAGTCTGCAACCTCCAGGTAGAAGAGTCGCGGGCAGGCATGGCCGGGCGTGTAGGGCTCGTCGCAGTTGAAGCATAACCCTTGGCGATGATGCTCGAGCAGTTCGGCTGATGTGAGCCGGCGGAACTGCCGCGCCGCGGTTGCGACGAGGGTTGTCGCAGAAGCCTGCGCAGGCCGACCCTGCACGGAATCCGGCCCGGGTAGCAACCCGGCGGTCCGGGACGGTGATTCCTGCTGGATGGCCACCGCGCGGCGCTCGAACGCGCGGGCGTAGTACATGGCCGTCTGAAGGTCTTGTGGCCCCTTCATCTCGACGTCCACGCGGATGTGGTCGGGAAGGCCGCCGACGAAGAGCTCCGCCCGCTGTAAGGCCGTCACACCAGGCGCGTGGCATGCTAGTGCCTGGAAGCGGTCGGCGAAATCCTGCACCGTGGAGGTGAACGGTAGGCGGCCCAACTCGGCCAAGCGGCTCCCGCGTACCGATGGTCCGAATCGAAGAAGACATAGCTCGCGGAAGCGATCCCACGGTGGCATGCCGCCCTCGTCCTGCTCGAGGGCGTAGTACCATGTCTGGGCGGAGATGGTAGGAAGCCAGCCAAGTGCGCTCTAACGCAGGCGTGCGCTGTCCACGAAAGAACTGGTCACACTGGTTGAGCCAGTTAAGCGGGTCGTCTGAACCGTCGTACGTGGCGAAGTTGATCTTTGCGAACCGGGGCGGCTGCTGGTGTGGCGCGCCCTGGCCCACTGCGTCGGCGGTACGGAGAGCTGATGACGGAGCTCGGTCCTGGGTGGAAGGGCCGGCGTAGTCCCCTGTGGCTCCCGACGCCTCGGGCTGCAACTGGAACCCTGACGGCGGCCGGGCCTCCGTGGAAGCTGACGGCGGCCCGTGGAGCCAGCCAGGAAGTGGAGATGGTGACGAAGGGAAACGGACCTCCTGGATCGGAAGGCCGCTCGGCGAGGACCGGCCCAGGCTAGGGTTGGGCGGGGGCGGTGGTGGAACCTGCACCGTTGCCGCCGGGAGGGATGGCGCGGTGAGGGACGGCGCGGGCGGCGGGGCCCAGGTTGGCCACTGCGGTCCCTGGGTGGTGGCAGGCGGCGCGGTTGGCGCCGCGAACGGCGTTGGCCACTGCGGCCAAGGCGGCGTCAAAGCCGCCGGTGGGGAAAGCGCCGGGTAGCCGCCGGTACTGAGTACCATGGCAGCGCCTGCTGGCCCGCGGACGCGGCCGGATGAAGCAGTGGAGGCGGCCCGTACGGGCCCGCCAAGTAGAGGCGGATGCCCTGGACCGCGACGACCAGGTCGTTGAGCACGCCGGCCATGGCCTCCGGTGTGAACTGCGGCGGCGCTGGGGGAGGCGACGGCGGTGGTTGCTAGAGGGGGGTTTGTGGCTGGCCCTGGCCCGGCGTGGTGCCGGGTGCGGGGGAGATTGGCGCCGATAGGGAGGCCGTGGTGCCCGGCGACGCAGCGGCGGCGTTGGTGGAATTGGTGGCAGCGGCGGTGGGGAGGCGTTGAGCAGCGGCGGCTGCGGTGGTGGCGGGTTTGGAGGCGGTGAAGACATGGTCGAAACCCGGGTACCTGATACCAAGGTGTTAGGAGCTAGGGTTCTGCCCGGTCTTGGCCATAGGCAGTAGGGGGAGGAGGGGGCTGGGCCTGGCGATGAGCGGCCGCGCCGGCGGCTGGGCGCCGTCGCGGGAGAGGAGGATGGCGGCGGCAGCGCAAGAGGCAGGGGGCGGCTAGGGTTCCGGATCCTCTGGGAGCCGGGCAATAGAGATAATCTTCTTATTGCTTAATTCCAAAAAGAGTCTTACAGCCTATATTTATAACCTAGATAACTTGCAGAAGAATTGACCTAAGATAACTTGCATAAGAATTAACCTAAGATAACTTGTGGGCTAAGATTGCCCGGTGGGCCTAGCTAAACCGGCCATACACTTTTCCCTGCCTGCACAAACAGCTCGTCCTTGAGCTGTAAGGTGGGGAAGCGCTTGCGGAACTCCTGGAGGCGATCAACCAGCGTCAAACACCTTCTCGACAGTTGGGGCTGCCAGGTCGGCGGCGACGGTGTCCTCTGGAATGTAGTCTGCAACCTCCAGGTAGAAGAGTCGCGGGCAGGCATGGCCAGGCGTGTAGGGCTCGTCGCAGTTGAAGCATAACCCTTGGCGACGACGCTCGAGCAGTTCGGCTGATGTGAGCCGGCGGAACTGCCGCGCCGCGGTCGCGATGAGGGGTGTCGCAGAAGCCTGCGCAGGCCGACCCTGCACGGAATCCGGCCCGGGTAGCAACCCGGCGGTCCGGGACGGTGATTCCTGCTGGATGGCCACCGGGGCGCTCGAACGCGCGGGCGTAGTACATGGCCGTCTGAAGGTCTTGTGGTCCCTTCATCTCAACGTCCACGCGGATGTGGTCGGGAAGGCCGCCGACGAAGAGCTCCGCCCGCTGTAAGGCTGTCACACCCGAGGCGTGGCATGCTAGAGTCTGGAAGCGGTCGGCGAAATCCTGCACCGTGGAGGTGAACGGTAGGCGGCCCAACTCGGCCAAGCGGCTCCCGCGTACCGGTGGTCCGAATCGAAGAAGACATAGCTCGCGGAAGCGATCCCACGGTGGCATGCCGCCCTCGTCCTGCTCGAGGGCGTAGTACCATGTCTGGACGGCCCCGCGGAGATGGTAGGAAGCCAGCCAAGTGCACTCGGACGCGGGCGTGCGCTGTCCACGGAAGAATTGGTCACATTGGTTGAGCCAGTTAAGAGGGTCGTCCGAACCGTCGTACGTGGCGAAGTCGATTTTTGCGAACCGGGGCGGTTGCTGGTGTGGCGCGCCTAGGCCCACTGCCTCGGCGGTACGGAGGGCTGATGACGGAGCTCGGTCCAGGGTGGAAGGGCCGACGTAGTCCCCTGTGGCTCCCGACGCCTCGGGCTGCAACTGGAACCCTGACGGCGGCCGGGCCTCCGTGGAAGCTGACGGCGGCCCGTGGAGCCAGCCAGGAAGTGGCGACGGTGACGAAGGGAAACGGACCTCCTGGATCGGAAGGCCGCTCGGCGAGGACCGGCCCAGGCTAGGGTTGGGCGGGGGCGGTGGTGGAACCTGCACCGTTGCCACCGGGAGGGATGGCGTGGTGAGGGACGGCGCGGGCGGCGGGGCCCAGGTCGGCCACTACGGTCCCTGGGTGGTGGCGGGCGGCGCGGTTGGCGCCGCGAACGGCGTCGGCCACTGCGGCCAAGGCGGCGTCGAAGCCGCCGATGGGGAAAGCGCCGAGTAGCCGCCGGTGGTGGCCGCCTGTACTGAGTACCATGGCAGCGCCTGCTGGCCCGCGGACGCGGCCGAATGAAGCGGTGGAGGCGGCCCGTACGGGCCCGCCAAGTAGAGGCGGATGCCCTGGACCGCGACGACCAGGTCGTTGAGCACGCCGGCCATGGCCTCCGGTGTGAACTGCGGCGGCGCTGGGGGAGGCGACGGCGGTGGTTGCTGGAGGGGGGTTTGTGGCTGGCCCTGACCCGGCGTGGTGCCGGGTGCGGGGGAGATTGGCACCGATAGGGAGGCCGTGGTGCCCGGCGACGCAGCGGCGACGTTGGTGGAATTGGTGGCAGCGGCGGTGGGGGAGGCGTTGGGCAGCGGCGGCTGCGGTGGTGGCGGGTTTGGAGGCGGTGAAGACATGGTCGAAACCAGGGTACCTGATACCAAGGTGTTAGGAGCTAGGGTTCTGCCCGGTCTTGGCCGTAGGCAGTAGGGGAAGGAAGGGGGCTGGGCATGGCGATGAGTGGCCGCGCCGGTGTCTGGGCGTCGTCGCGGGAGAGGAGGATGGCGGCGGCAGCGCAAGAGGCAGGGGGCGGCTAGGGTTCCGGATTCCTCTGGGAGCCGGGCAATAGAGATAATCTTCTTATTGCTTAATTCCAAAAAGAGTCTTACAGCCTATATTTATAACCTAGATAACTTGCAGAAGAATTAACCTAAGATAACTTGCATAAGAATTAACCTAAGATAACTTGTGGGCTAAGATTGCCCGGTGGGCCTAGCTAAACCGGCCATAACACATTCCTTGCCCTTTACAAGTGGTCTGTTCATAGTTCTTCAAGTGCCATGAGATCCTGGCCACTTGCCGCCTCCTCCCCTACTTGCTTCGTAGGCACATTATCATCATAGGTTCTTCATACCTGAGATCAATGATAAGATGACTTTAACCGTTAGGTGGCCCAGTTACTGTCTTGTAATGATTTTGGCTGAAAACATAAATTGCCTTATGATGATGATCGATGTTGTGAACTTATGATTCCTCTTAGTGTGAACTCCACTTTTTTTTAAATGTCATCTGCAGTAATGAACTAATGACGACTTTCATTGTACCTGATATCCTGGTGAAAGCAGCTATCCGAAACAATATGATTATGCTTTTCAGTAATTAAACTGTTAGGGCTGCTTTCCACTAGTGAGGCTGGCTTGGTTTAGTCCCACCTCACTTACGGGAGGAGGCCATGACCAACTTATAAGGGAGAGTATCCCTCCTCCTTTCAGTCCGGACTTTTGGGATGGAGTGGGCTCTCCGCTGAATGTTGGCCCATATGCGCATAAACGTCCAGAACGTAAGTAGAGTGTGGGCTAGATCGAGTTGGACGCTAACATCTGGTATCAGAGCCAGTATCGTCATGCCTTCCTGAGGGGCTTCTCAGGGGATGGGATGTTAGGGCTGTTGTCCATTAGTGGAGGCTGGCTTGGTTTAGTCCCACCTCGCTTACGGGAGGAGGCCATGACCAACTTATAAAGGAGAGTATCCCTCCTCTTTCAGTCCGGGCTTTTGGGATGGAGTGGGCTCTCCGCTGAATGTTGGCCCATGTGCGCATAAACGTCCAGAACGTAAGTAGAGTGTGGGCTAGATCGAGTTGGACGCTAACATCTGGTATCAGAGCCAGCATCGCCATGCCTTCCTGAGGGGCTTCTCAGGGGGATGGGATGTTAGGGCTGCTGTCCACTAGTGGAGGCTGGCTTGGTTTAGTCCCACCTTGCTTAGGGGAGGAGGCCATGACCAACTTATAAAGGAGAGTATCCCTCCTCCTTTCAGTCCGGGCTTTTGGGATGAAGTGGGCTCTCCGCTGAATGTTGACCCATGTGCACATAAACGACCAGAATGTAAGTAGAGTATGGGCTAGATCGAGTTGGACGCTAACATGTACGGACAAGATTCACTGACTTTGTATGTCTGCAGTGTGTACGGAGTTCCTGTGATTGTATCAAAATCAATTTAGAAGTATATATCATGGAAAGAAAGTGGTCAACGGTCCTCCTATATGAAATAGCAAGGATGTACACAGTAGACAGGCTGTTGATAAAATTTGTTTAATCACCATACGGTCACGTCATATGAAAATACTTTAAAACAGAAAACTGGTACAGTGTTTGCTCACCGCTAGTTTAAAGAACAGTGACCAATGACAAATCAATATTGACATGTCCAGGACACAGTTACGAATTGTGTCCCAACAATGCTGTGCGACCTCCACGCACAAATTCTGAATTTCTTCTCAAACACGCACCTAAGTGTGTATCTTTTGTATCATAAGGGTAAACAGAAGAGAATTGTACAGCTACCCTACACGCAAAAGCAAATTCTGAATTTCTAACGACCCCTACATAACCTTTGCGTACAGGATGTTCTACTAAATGCTTGTTTCAAGATAACTGTTCTTTTCGGAAGGCATTGACTGCACGTACGACAAAATGCGGTATAAAATTGGTATAACCATAATCTCCTCCGCTCTGATCCCACATAAGCCGTGTGATAAAACGCCGCTGTGATGTACTGGATTAACACAATACTGCCAATCTGCCACACGTACAGAGGCATTCTATTCGACAATATAATCTTCACGAAGGGGGCAGTTAAAGCACATGACAATAGGCCAGTAAGAACAGCAGTTATCAGCAGAGAGCAGCTATTTACAAACCTTTGGACATTACAACCAATGAGCTTCCATTGATTGTTCCAGCTATTGCTGTTATGTAATAGTCATTCCCCCACTGCTCTATAATCCAATTCTACGCATAAGGTTAGAAACATGATAGTGTCAGGATTTTGGATCCCTAAAAAATGCAAACTAGAGAAGACAAAGATAGTCGCACACCTCAGGAAGGAAAATATGTGAAAACTTGTAAACTTGAGAATGAAGGCCGGTCACAGCATCCATGATGAGAGCACAATGATTTGCTGAAGAAGAAGCTACACAGCTAACTGAAAAGCCATCCCCTTTATCTTTTTCTATATGATGATCCAGCCTTGAATCATCTACATTGTAGTGGTATCTAAAATGACAGGATATATATATTTACAGTTCCATTACTTAATACAATATTTTATTTAGGAAGGTTATAAACATTGATCAATAACTACTGAAATAGGCAGGCTTCATATCTTTCAAATTCTAGAACAAGCAAGCGAGTGTAGCCATACAAACAGGAGCTTCTTAAGCTTAGATCAAAATAAACGGAAACGAAAACCTTTCATACCTGACAACTAGCATGGATGGTTTAATTACTGAAAAGCATAATCATATTGTTTCGGATAGCTGCTTTCACCAGGATATCAGGTACAATGAAAGTCATCATTAGTTCATTACTGCAGATGACATTTAAAAAAAAGTGGAGTTCACACTAAGAGGAATTGTAAGTTCACAACATCGATCATCATCATAAGGCAGTTTATGTTTTCAGCCAAAATCATTACAAGACAGTAACTGGGCCACCTAACGGTTAAAGTCATCTTATCATTGATCTCAGGTATGAAGAACCTATGATGATAATGTGCCTACGAAGCAAGTAGGGGAGGGGGCGGCAAGTGGCCAGGATCTCATGGCACTTGAAGAACTATGAACGGACCACTTGTAAAGGGCAAGGAATGTGTTATGGCCGGTTTAGCTAGGCCCACCGGCCAGATGTTAGCGTCCAACTCGATCTAGCCCACACTCTACTTACGTTCTGGACGTTTATACACACATGGGCCAACATTCAGCGGAGAGCCCACTCCATCCCAAAAGCCCGGACTGAAAGGAGGAGGGATACTCTCCCTTATAAGTTGGTCATGGCCTCCTCCCGTAAGCGAGGTGGGACTAAATCAAGCCAGCCTCCACTAGTGGACAGCAGCCCTAACATCCCATCCCCCTGAGAAGCCCCTCAGGAAGGCATGGCGATGTTGGCTCTGATACCAGATGTTAGCGTCCAACTCGATCTAGCCCACACTCTACTTACGTTCTAAACGTTTATACGCACATGGGCCAACATTCAGCGGAGAGCCCACTCCATCCCAAAAGCCCGGACTGAAAGGAGGAGGGATACTCTCCCTTATAAGTTGGTCATGGCCTCCTCCCGTAAGCGAGGTGGGACTAAACCAAGCCAGCCTCCACTAGTGTACAACAGCCCTAACATCCCATCCCCCTGAGAAGCCCCTCAGGAAGGCATGGCGTGTTGGAAATATGCCCTAGAGGCAATAATAAATTGGTTATTATTATATTTCCTTGTTCATGATAATCGTTTATTATCCATGCTAGAATTGTATTGATAGGAAACTCAGATACATGTGTGGATACATAGACAACACCATGTCCCTAGTAAGCCTCTAGTTGACTAGCTCGTTGATCAATAGATGGTTATGGTTTCCTGACCATGGACATTGGATGTCGTTGATAACGGGATCACATCATTAGGAGAATGATGTGATGGACAAGACCCAATCCTAAGCCTAGCACAAAGATCGTGTAGTTCGTATGCTAAAGCTTTTCTAATGTCAAGTATCATTTCCTTAGACCATGAGATTGTGCAACTCCCGGATACCGTAGGGATGCTTTGGGTGTGCCAAACGTCACAACGTAACTAGGTGGCTATAAAGGTTCACTACAGGTATCTCCGAAAGTGTCTGTTGGGTTGGCACGAATCGAGACTAGGATTTGTCACTCCGTGTAAACGGAGAGGTATCTCTGGGCCCACTCGGTAGGACATCATCATAATGTGCACAATGTGACCAAGGAGTTGATCACGGGATGATGTGTTACGGAACGAGTAAAGAGACTTGCTGGTAATGAGATTGAACAAGGTATCGGGATACCGACGATCGAATCTCGGGCAAGTATCGTACCGCTAGACAAAGGGAATTGTATACGGGATTGTTTAAGTCCTTGACATCGTGGTTCAACCGATGAGATCATCGTGGAGCATGTGGGAGCCAACATGGGTATCCAGATCCCGCTGTTGGTTATTGACCGGAGAGTTGTCTCGGCCATGTCTGCATGACTCACGAACCCGTAGGGTCTACACACTTAAGGTTCGATGACGCTAGGGTTATAGGGAAAGTATGTACGCGGTTACTGAATGTTGTTCGGAGTCCCGGATGAGATCCCGGATGTCACGAGGAGTTCCGGAATGGTCCGGAGGTAAAGATTAATATATAGGAAGTGTGGTTTTGGCCACCGGAAGTGTTCTGGGCATCACCGGTAGTGTACCGGGACCACCGGAGGGGTCCGAGGGTCCACCAGGTGGGGCCACCAGCCCCGGAGGCCTACATGGGCCAATAGTGGGAAGGGACCAGCCCCTAAGTGGGCCGGGGCGCCTCCCCACCAAGGCCCATGCGCCTAAGGGGAAGAGGGGGCAAACCCTAAGGGCAGATGGGCCCTAAGGCCCATGCCTGGTGCGCCGATAGTGACAAGATTTTGAAGAAGTTCAAAATGGATCAAGCAAAGAAAGGGTTCTTTCCTGTGTTACAAGGTGTGAAGTTGAGTCAGACTCAATGCCCGACCAGTACAGAAGATAGAGAGAAAATGAAAGATGTTCCCTATGCTTCAGCCATAGGATCTATCATATATGCAATGCTGTGTACCAGACCTGATGTGTGCCTTGCTATAAGTCTAGCAGGGAGGTACCAAAGTAATCCAGGAGTGGATCACTGGACAGCGGTCAAGAACATCCTGAAGTATCTGAAAAGGACTAAGGATATGTTTCTCGTATATGGAGGTGACAAAGAGCTCATCGTAAACGGTTACGTTGATGCAAGCTTTGACACTGATCCGGACGATTCTAAATCGCAAACCGGATACGTGTTTACATTAAACGGTGGAGCTGTCAGTTGGTGCAGTTCTAAACAAAGCGTTGTGGCGGGATCTACATGTGAAGCGGAGTACATAGCTGCTTCGGAAGCAGCAAACGAAGGAGTCTGGATGAAGGAGTTCATATCCGATCTAGGTGTCATACCTAGTGCATCGGGTCCAATGAAAATCTTTTGTGACAATACTGGTGCAATTGCCTTGGCAAAGGAATCCAGATTTCACAAGAGAACCAAGCACATCAAGAGACGCTTCAATTCCATCCGGGATCTAGTCCAGGTGGGAGACATAGAGATTTGCAAGATACATACGGATCTGAATGTTGCAGACCCATTGACTAAGCCTCTTCCATGAGCAAAACATGATCAGCACCAAGGCTCCATGGGTGTTAGAATCATTACAGTGTAATCTAGATTATTGACTCTAGTGCAAGTGGGAGACTGAAGGAAATATGCCCTAGAGGCAATAATAAAGTTATTATTTATTTCCTTATATCATGATAAATGTTTATTATTCATGCTAGAATTGTATTAACCGGAAACATAATACATGTGTGAATACATAGACAAACAGAGTGTCACTAGTATGCCTCTAATAGACTAGCTTGTTAATCAAAGATGGTTATGTTTCCTAACCATGGACAAAGAGTTGTCATTTGATTAACAGGATCACATCATTAGATGAATGATCTGATTGACATGACCCATTCCATTAGCTTAGCACCCGATCGTTTAGTATGTTGCTATTGCTTTCTTCATGACTTATACATGTTCCTACGACTATGAGATTATGCAACTCCCGTTTGCCGGAGGAACACTTTGTGTGCTACCAAACGTCACAACGTAATTGGGTGATTATAAAGGTGCTCTACAGGTGTCTCCAAAGGTACTTGTTGGGTTGGCGTATTTCGAGATTAGGATTTGTCACTCCGATTGTCGGAGAGGTATCTCTGGGCCCTCTCGGTAATGCACATCACATAAGCCTTGCAAGCATTGCAACTAATGTGTTAGTTGTGAGATGATGTATTACGAAACGAGTAAAGAGACTTGCCGGTAACGAGATTGAACTAGGTATTGGATACCGACGATCGAATCTCGGGCAAGTAACATACCGATGACAAAGGGAACAACGTATGTTGTTATGCGGTCTGACCGATAAAGATCTTCGTAGAATATGTAGGAACCAATATGGGCATCCAGGTCCCGCTATTGGTTATTGACGGAGATGTGTCTCGGTCATGTCTACATTGTTCTCGAACCGTAGGGTCCGCAGCTTAATTCGATGAACAGTTATTATGAGTTTATGCATTTTGATGTACCGAAGTTAGTTCGGAGTCCCGGATGTGATCACGGACATGACGAGGAGTCTCGAAATGGTCGAGACATAAAGATTGATATATTGGACGACTATATTCGAACACCGGAAGTTCCGGGAGATTTCGGATAAAACCGGAGCCGGGGGGTTACCGGAACCCCCGGGGGTTAATGGGCCTCATGGGCCTAAAGTGGAGAAGAGGAAGGGGCTGCCAGGGCAGGCCGCGCGCCCCCTCTCCCCCTAGTCCGAATTGGACAAGGAGGGAGGGGCGGCCCCCCTTTTCCTTCTCTCCTTCCACCTCTCCTACTTGGACAAGGAAAAGGGAGGGGAGTCCTACTCCCGGTAGGAGTAGGACTCCTCCTGCGCGCCTCCTCTAGGGCCGGCCGCACCCCCCTTGGATCCTTTATATACGGAGGCAGGGGGCACCCTAGAACACACAAGTTGATCTTCGTGATCGTTCCTTAGCCGTGTGCGGTGCCCCCCTCCACCATATTCCACCTCGGTCATATCTTGCAGTGCTTAGGCGAAGCCCTGCGTCGGTAGAACATCATCATCGTCACCACGCGTCGTGCTGATGGAACTCATCTCCCGAAGCTTTGCTGGATCGGAGCCCGGGGAGCGTCATCGAGCTGTACGTGTGCAAGAACTCGGAGGTGCCGGAGTAACGTGCTTGGATCGGTTGGACCGGAAGACGTACGACTACTTCCTCTATGTTGCGTCAACGCTTCCGCTTCGGTCTACGAGGGTACGTAGACAACACTCTCCCCTCTGTTGCTATGCATCACCATGATCTTGCGTGTGCGTAGGAAATTTTGAAATTACTGCGTTCCCCAACAGTGGCATCCGAGCCTGGTTTTATGGTTGATGTTATATGCACGAGTAGAACACAAGTGAGTTGTGGGCGATATAAGTCATACTGCTTACCAGCATGTCATACTTTGGTTCGGCGGTATTGTTGGATGAAGCGGCCCGGACCGACATTACGCGTACGCTTACGCGAGACTGGTTCTACCGCCGTGCTTTGCACACAGGTGGCTGGCGGGTGTCAGTTTCTCCAACTTTAGTTGAACCGAGTGTGGCTACGCCCGGTCCTTGCAAAGGTTAAAACGGCATCAACTTGACAAACTATCGTTGTGGTTTTGATGCGTAGGTAAGATTGGTTCTTGCTTAAGCCCCGTAGCAGCCACGTAAAACTTGCAACACAACAAAGTAGAGGACGTCTAACTTGTTTTTGCAGGGCATGTTGTGATGTGATATGGTCAAGACATGATGCTAAATTTTATTGTATGAGATGATCATGTTTTGTAACGAGTTATCGGCAACTGGCAAGGAGCCATATGGTTGTCGCTTTATTGTATGCAATGCAATCGCCTGTAATGCTTTACTTTATCACTAAGCGGTAGCGATAGTCGTGGAAGCATAAGATTGGCGAGACACGACAACGATGCTACGATGGAGATCAAGGTGTCGAGCCGGTGACGATGGTATCATGACGGTGCTTCGGAGATGGAGATCACAGCACAAGATGATGATGGCCATATCATATCACTTATATTGATTGCATGTGATGTTATCTTTTATGCATCTTATCTTGCTTTGATTGACGGTAGCATTATAAGATGATCTCTCACTAAATTATCAAGAAAGTGTTCTCCCTGAGTATGCACCGTTGCCAAAGTTCGTCGTGCCCAGACACCACGTGATGATCGGGTTGTGATAAGCTCTACGTCCATCTACAACGGGTGCAAGCCAGTTTTGCACACGCAGAATACTCAGGTTAACTTGACGAGCCTAGCATATGCAGATATGGCCTCGAACACGGAGACCGAAAGGTCGAGCGTGAATCATATAGTAGATATGATCAACATAGCGATGTTCACCATTGAAAACTATCCATCTCACGTGATGAATCGGTTATGGTTTAGTTGATTTGGATCACGTGATCACTTAGAAGATTAGAGGGATGTCTATCTAAGTGGGAGTTCTTTAAGTAATTTGATTTAATTGAACTTAAATTTATCATGAACTTAGTACCTGATAGTATCTTGCTTATGTATGTTTGATTGTAGATAGATGGCCCGTGCTGTTGTTCCGTTGAATTTTAATGCGTTCCTTGAGAAAGCAAAGTTGAAAGATGATGGTAGCAATTACACGGACTGGGTCCGTAACTTGAGGATTATCCTCATTGCTGCACAGAAGAATTACGTCCTGGAAGCACCGCTGGGCGCCAGGCCTGCTGCAGGAGCAACACCGGATGTTATGAACGTCTGGCAGAAGCAAAGCTGATGACTACTCGATAGTTCAGTGTGCCATGCTTTACGGCTTAGAACCGGGACTTCAACGACGTTTGAACGTCATGGAGCATATGAGATGTTCCAGAGTTGAAGTTAATATTTCAAGCAAATGCCCGGATTGAGAGATATGAAGTCTCCAATAAGTTCTATAGCTGCAAGATGGAGGAGAATAGTTCTGTCAGTGAGCATATACTCAAGATGTCTGGGTATTAATCACTTGATTCAACTGGGAGTTAATCTTCCGGATGATTGCGTCATTGACAGAATTCTTCAATCACTTGCCACCAAGCTACAAGAGCTTCGTGATGAACTATAATATGCAAGGGATGGATAAGACTATTCCCGAGCTCTTCGCAATGCTAAAGCTGCGGAGGTAGAAATCAAGAAGGAGCATCAAGTGTTGATGGTCAACAAGACCACTAGTTTCAAGAAAAAGGGCAAAGGGAAGAAGAAGGGGAACTTCAAGAAGACAGGCAAGCAAGTTGCTGCTCAAGAAGAAACCCAAGTCTGGACCTAAGCCTGAAACTGAGTGCTTCTACTGCAAGCAGACTGGTCACTGGAAGCGGAACTGGCCCCAAGTATTTGGCGGATAAGAAGGATGGCAAGGTGAACAAAGGTATATGTGATATACATGTTATTGATGTGTACCTTACTAGCTCGCAGTAGCACCTGGGTATTTGATACTGGTTCTGTTGCTAAATATTTGCAACTCGAAACAAGGGACTACGGATTAAGCGAACACTGGCAAAGGACGAGGTGACGATGCGCGTGGGAAATGGTTCCAAAGTCGATGTGATCGCGGTCGCACGCTACCTCTACATCTACCTTCGGGATTAGTATAGACCTAAATAATTGTTATTTGGTGCCAGCGTTGAGCATGAACATTATATCTGGATCTTGTTTGATGCGAGATGGTTATTCATTTTAAATCAGAGAATATGGTTGTTCTATTATATGAGTAATATCTTTTATGGTTCATGCACCTTTGAAGAGTGGTCTATTTTTGATGAATCTCGATAGTAGTAACACACATATTCATAATGTGAAGCCAAAAGATGCAGAGTTGATAATGATAGTGCAACTTATTTGTGCACTGCCGTTTAGGTCATATCGGTTAAAGCGCATGAAGAAACTCCATACTAATGGACTTTTTGGAACCACTGATTATGAATCACTTGGTACTTGCGAACCGTGCCTCATGGGCAAGATGACTGTGGTACTATGGAGAGAGCAACAGATTTGTTGGAAATCATACATACCGATGTATGTGTCCGATGAATATTGAGGCTCGTGGCGGATATCGTTATTTTCTCACCTTCACAGATGACTTAAGCAGATATGGGTATATCTACTTAATGAAACATAAGTCTGAAACATTTGAAAAGTTCAAAGAATTTCAGAGTGAAGTTGAAAATCATCGTAACAAGAAAATAAAGTTTCTACGATCTGATCGTGGAGGAGAATATTTGAGTTACGAGTTTGGTCTACATTTGAAACAATGCGGAATAGTTTCGCAACTCACGCCACCCGGAACACCACAGCGTAATGGTGTGTCCGAACGTCGTAATCGTACTTTACTAGATATGGTGCGATCTATGATGTCTCTTACTGATTTACCGCTATCGTTTTGGGGTTATGCTTTAGAGACGGCCGCATTCACGTTAAATAGGGCACCATCAAAATCCGTTGAGACGACGCCTTATGAACTATGGTTTGGCAAGAAACCAAAGTTGTCGTTTCTTAAAGTTTGGGGCTGCGATGCTTATGTGAAAAAGCTTCAACCTGATAAGCTCGAACCCAATCGGAGAAATGTGTCTTCATAGGATACCCAAAGGAGACTGTTGGGTACACCTTCTATCACAGATCCGAAGGCAAGACATTCGTTGCTAAGAATGGATCCTTTCTAGAGAAGGAGTTTCTCTCGAAAGAAGTGAGTGGGAGGAAAGTAGAACTTGACGAGGTAACTGTACCTGCTCCCTTATTGGAAAGTAGTACATCACAGAAACCTGGTTTCTGTGACACCTACACCAATTAGTGAGGAAGCTAATGATAATGATCATGAAACTTCAGAACAAGATACTACTGAACCTCGTAGATCAACCAGAGTAAGATCCGCACCAGAGTGGTACGGTAATCCTGTTCTGAAGTCATGCTACTAGATCATGATGAACCTACGAACTATGAAGAAGCCAATGGTGAGCCCAGATTCCGCAAAATGGCTTGAAGCCATGAAATCTGAGATGGGATCCATGTATGAGAACAAAGTATGGACTTTGGTTGACTTTCCCGATGGTCGGCAAGCAATTGAGAATAAATGGATCTTCAAGAAGAAGACTGACGCTGACGGTAATATTACTGTCTACAAAGCTCGACTTGTCGCAAAAGGTTTTCGACAAGTTCAAGGGGTTGACTACGATGAGACCTTCTCACCCGTAGCGATGCTTAAGTCTGTCCGAATCATGTTAGCAATTGCCGCATTTTATGATTATGAAATTTGGCAGATGGATGTCAAAACTGCATTCCTGAATGGATTTTCTGGAAGAAGAGTTGTATATGATGCAACCGGAAGGTTTTGTAGATCCAAAGGGAGCTAACAAAGTGTGCAAGCTCCAGCGATCCATTTATGGACTGGTGCAAGCCTCTCGGAGTTGGAATAAACGCTTTGATAGTGTGATCAAGCATTTGGTTTTATACAGACTTTCGGAGAAGCCTGTATTTACAAGAAAGTGAGTGGGAGCTCTGTAGCATTTCTGATATTATATGTGGATGACATATTACTGATTGGAAATGATATAGAATTTCTGGATAGCATAAAGGGATACTTGAATAAAAGTTTTTCAATGAAAGACCTTGGTGAAGCTGCTTACATATTAGGAATAAAGATCTATAGAGATAGATCAAGACGCTTAATTGGACTTTCACAAGCACATACCTTGACAAGATTTTGAAGAAGTCAAAATGGATCAAGCAAAGAAAGGGTTCTTGCCTGTGTTACAAGGTGTGAAGTTGAGTCAGACTCAATGCCCGACCACTACAGAAGATAGAGAGAAAATGAAAGATGTTCCCTATGCTTCAGCCATAGGGATCTATCATGTATGCAATGCTGTGTACTAGACCTGATGTGTGCCTTGCTATAAATCTAGCAGGGAGGTACCAAAGTAATCCAGGAGTGGATCACTGGACAGCGGTCAAGAACATCCTGAAAGTACTGAAAAGGACTAAGGATATGTTTCTCATATATGGAGGTGACAAAGAGCTCATCGTAAACGGTTACGTTGATGCAAGCTTTGACACTGATCCGGACGATTCTAAATCGCAAACCGGATACGTGTTTACATTAAACGGTGGAGCTGTCAGTTGGTGCAGTTCTAAACAAAGCGTTGTGGCGGGATCTACATGTGAAGCGGAGTACATAGCTGCTTCGGAAGCAGCAAATGAAGGAGTTTGGATGAAGGAGTTCATATCCAATCTAGGTGTGTCATACCTAGTGCATCGGCCAATGAAAATCTTTTGTGACAATACTGGTGCAATTGCCTTGGCAAAGGAATCCAGATTTCACAAGAGAACCAAGCACATCAAGAGACGCTTCACTTCCATCCGGGATCTAGTCCAGGTGGGAGACATAGAGATTTGCAAGATACATACGGGATCTGAATGTGCAGACCCATTGACTAAGCCTCTTCCACGAGCAAAACATGATCAGCACCAAGGCTCCATGGGTGTTAGAATCATTACAGTGTAATCTAGATTATTGACTCTAGTGCAAGTGGGAGACTGAAGGAAATATGCCCTAGAGGCAATAATAAGTTATTATTTATTTCCTTATATCATGATAAATGTTTACTATTCATGCTAGAATTGTATTAACCGGAAACATAATACATGTGTGAATACATAGACAAACAGAGTGTCACTAGTATGCCTCTACTTGACTAGCTCGTAATCAAAGATGGTTATGTTTCCTAACCATAAACAGAGTTGTTATTTGATTAACGAGATCATCATTAGGTTGAATGATCTGATTGACATGACCCATTCCATTAGCTTAGCACCCGATCGTTTAGTATGTTGCTATTGCTTTCTTCATGACTTATACATGTTCCTATGACTATGAGATTATGCAACTCCCGTCTGCCGGAGGAACACTTTGTGTGCTACCAAACGTCACAACGTAAATGGGTGATTATAAAGGTGCTCTACAGGTGTCTCCAAAGGTAACATGTTGGGTTGGCGTATTTCGAGATTAGGATTTGTCACTCCGATTGTCGGAGAGGTATCTCTGGGCCCTCTCGGTAATGCACATCACATAAGCCTTGCAAGCATTGCAACTAATGAGTTAGTTGCGAGATGATGCATTACAGAATGAGTAAAGAGACTTTTCGGTAATGGAGATTGAACTAGGTATTGGATACCGACGATCGAATCTCGGGCAAGTAACATACCGATGACAAAGGGAACAACGTATGTTGTTATGCGGTCTGACCGATAAAGATCTTCGTAGAATATGTAGGAGCCAATATGGGCATCCAGGTCCCGCTGTTGGTTATTGACCGGAGATTTGTCTCAGTCATGTCTACATTGTTCTCGAACCGTAGGGTCCGCACGCTTAACGTTACGATGACAGTTATTATGAGTTTATGCATTTTGATGTACCAAAGTTAGTTCGGAGTCCCGGATGTGATCAAGGACATGACGAGGAGTCTCGAAATGGTCGAGAAATAAAGATTGATATATTGGACGACTATATTCGGACACCAGAACTGTTCCGGATAAAAACCGGAGCACCGGGGGGTTACCGGAAACCCCCGGGGGGTTAATGGGCCTCATGGGCCTAAAGTGGAGAAGAGGAAGGGCTGCCAGGGCAGGCCGCGCGCCCCCTCTCCCCCTAGTCCGAATTGGACAAGGAGGGAGGGGCGGCGCCCCCCCTTTTCCTTCTCTTCTTCCACCTCTCCTACCTGGACAAGGAAAGGGAGGGGAGTCCTACTCCCGGTAGGAGTAGGACTCCTCCTACGCGCCTCCTCTAGGGTCGCCGCACCCCCCCTTGGATCCTTTATATACGGAGGCAGGGGGCACCCTAGAACACACAAGTTAATCTTCGTGATCGTTCCTTAGCCGTGTGCGGTGACCCCTTCCACCATATTCCACCTCGGTCATATCATTGCAGTGCTTAGGCGAAGCCCTGCGTCGGTAGAACATCATCATCGTCACCATGCCGTTGTGCTGACGGAACTCATCCCCGAAGCTTTGCTGGATCGGAGTCCGGGGAGCGTCATCGAGCTGTACGTGTGCTAAGAACTCGGAGGTGCCGGAGTAACGGTGCTTGGATCGGTCGGATCGGGAAGACGTACGACTACTTCCTCTATGTTGCGTCAACGCTTCCGCTTCGGTCTACGATGGTACGTAGACAACACTCTCCCCTCTCGTTGCTATGCATCACCATGATCTTGTGTGTGCGTAGGAAATTTTTTGAAATTACTACGTTCCCCAACACGGGTGTCTGTCTCTCCCACTTTAGTCGGATCGGATTCGATGAAAAGGGTCCTTATGAAGGGTAAATAGAAATTGGCATATCACGTTGTGGTTTTCGCGTAGGTAAGAAACATTCTTGCTAGAAACCTATAGCAGCCACGTAAAAACTTGCAGCAACAATTAGAGGACGTCTAACTTGTTTTTGCAGCATATGCCTTGTGATGTGATATGGCCAAAAGGATGTGATGAATGATATATGTGATGTATGAGATTGATCATGTTCTTGTAATAGGAATCACGACTTGCATGTCGATGAGTATGACAACCGGCAAGAGCCATAGGAGTTGTCTTAATTTATTTATGACCTGCATGTCAACATAAACGTCATGTAATTACTTTACTTTAGCCATAGTAGTAGAAGTAATAGATGACGAGACAACTTCAAGAAGACACGATGATGGAGATCATGATTATGGAGATCATGGTGTCATGCCGGTGACAACGATGATCATGGAGCCCCGAAGATGGAGATCAAAAGGAGCAAAATGATATTGGCCATATCATGTCACTATTTGATTGCATGTGATGTTTATAATGTTCTACATCTTATTTGCTTAGAACGACGGTAGCTTAAATAAGATGATCCCTCAGTAAAATTTCAAGAAAAGTGTTCCCCCTAACTATGCACCGTTGCGAAGGTTCGTTGTTTCGAAGCACCACGTGATGATCGGGTGTGATGGATTCTAACGTTCGAATACAACGGGTGTTGACGAGCCTAGCATGTACAGACATGGCCTCGGGACACATGCGAAATACTTAGGTTGACTTGACGAGCCTAGCATGTACAGACATGGCCTCGGAACACGGAAGACCGAAAGGTCGAACATGAGTCGTATAGAAGATACGATCAACATGAGATGTTCACCGTTGATGACTAGTCCGTCTCACGTGATGATCGAACACGGCCTAGTCGATTCGGATCATGTTTCACTTAGATGACTAGAGGGATGTCTATCTGAGTGGGAGTTCATTAAATAATTTGATTAGATGAACTCAATTATCATGAACATAGTCTAAATTGTCTTTGCAAATATGTTGTAGATAAATAGCTCACGTTGTAGCTCCCTGTTTCAATACGTTCCTAGAGAAAGACCAAGTTGAAAGATATTGTAAGCACTGATGTGGACTAGGTCCGTAGTCCGAGGAGTGTCCTCACTGCTACACAGAAGGCTTACGTCTTTGATGCACTGCTCGATGTGCAAACCCCTACAACATCGTCTGTGGATGTTGTGAACACCTGACAGACACATCCTGATGACTACTTGATAGTTTAGTGCACCATACTTTACGGCTTAGAATCGGGATTCCAATGACGTTTTGAACGCCATAGAACATATGAGATGTTCCAAGAACTGAAATTGGGATTTCAGGCTCATGCCCGTGTTGAGAGGTATGAGACCTTTGACAAGTTCTTTTGCCAACAAGATGGAGGAGAAGTGAGCATGTGCTCAGAATGTCTGGGTGCTACAATCACTTAAATCAAGTGGGAGTTAAACTTCCAGATAAGATAGTGATTAATAGAGTTCTCTAGCCACTATCACTAAGCTACTAGATCTTCGTGATGAACTATGACATGCAAGGGATGGAGTTGATCCTGGAGCTATTCGCGGTGCTTAAGACCGCAAAAGGTAGAAATCAAAGAAGGAGCATCAAGTGTTGATGGTTTAACAAGACCACTGGTTTCAAGAAGGGCAAGGGCTAGAAGGGAAACTTCATGGATGGAAAACCAGTTGCCACTCCAGTGAAGGAACCCAAGGTTGAACCCAAACCCGAGACTAAGTGCTTCTATTGTAAGGGGAACGGTCACTTGTAGCGGAATTACCCCAAATGCATGGTAGATAAGAAGGTTGGCAACTTCAACAAAGTATATACGTGTTATTAATGTGTACCTCACTAGTACTCCTGGTAGCACCTGGGTATTGGATACCGGTTCAGTTACTATTATTGGTGACTTGAAGCAAAAGCTACGGACTAAACGGAGACTGGCTAAGGGCGAGGTGACGATGTGTGTTGGAAGTGTTTCCAAAGATCGATGAGATCACCATCGCACGCTCCGTCTGCCTTCGAGATTAGTAATCAGGTGTCTACGTTGAGCATGAATATGATTAGATCATGTTCATTGCAATACGGTTATTCATTTAAATTAGAGAATAATGGTTATTTTGTTTACATGAATAATACCTTTCATGGTCATGCACCCTATGTGAATGGTTCATTGAATCTCGGTCATGGTAATACACATGTTCACGCCAAAAGATGTAGAGTTAATAATGATAGTACCACTTTCTTGTGGCACTGCCGCTTAGGTCATATTGGCGTAAGATGCATGAAGAAACTCCATATTGATGGATGTTTGGAGTCACTTGATTTTGAATCACTTGACACATGCGAGCCATGCCTCATGGACAGGATGACTAAGACCCCGTTTTCAGGTACAATGAAACGGGAAAGTGACTTGTTGGAAATCATACATGCTGATGCGTGTGATCCAATGAGAATTGAAGCGTGCGGTGGATATCGCTATTTTCTCATCTTCACTGACAATTTGAGTAGATATAGGTATATTTACTTAATGAAGCACAAGTCTGAAACGTTTGAAAAGTTCAAGCGATTTTAGAGTGAAGTTAAGAATCATCATAACAAGAAGATCAAATTCCTATGATCTGATCAATGAGAATTTCTGAGTTATGAGTTTGGCAAACACTTAAGACATTGTGAATTGTTTCGCAGTTGAAGCCACCTGGAACACCACAGCGTAATGGTGTGTCCAGACGTCGTAATTGAACCTTATAAGATATGGTGCGATCTATGATGTCTCTTACCGATCTACCGTTTTCATTTTGAGGTTATGCGTTAGAGACAGCTGCATTCACTTTACATAGGACACCATCTAAGTCCGTTGAGACGACATCGTATGAACATTGGTTTGGCAAGAAACCAAAGTTGTCGCTTCTTAATGTTTGGGGCTGCGATGCTTAAGGCTTCAGCCAAAAAAGCTTGAACCCAAAGGGGACAAACACATCTTCATAGGATACCCAAAGGTGACAGTAGGGTATACCTTCCATCTCAGATCCGAGGGCAAATTGTTTGTCACTAAGAACGGGTCCTTTCTCGAGAAGGAGTTTCTCTCGAAAGAATTGAGTGGGAGGAAGATAGAACTTGATGAGGTTGTCGAACCTTTACTTCAACCAGAGAGTGATGCAACACAGAAAGATGTTTTCTGTGGCGCCTACGTCTGTTGAAGAGGAAGTTAATGATAGTGATCATGAAGCTTCGGATCAAGTTGCTATCGAACCTCGTAGGTCGACATGGATATGTACTACTCCTAAGTGGTACGGTAATCCTGTCTTAGATATCATGTTGTTAGACAACAATGAACCTACGAGCTATGGAGAAGCGATGGTGGGCCCGTATTCCGACAAATGGTTAGAAGCCATGAAATCCGAGATAGGATCCATGTATCAGAACAAAGTATGGACTTTGGTGGACTTTCCCGTTGATCGGCAAGCCATTGAGAATAAATGGATCTTTAAGAAGAAGACGGACATGGACGGTAATGTTACCGTCTATGAAGTGCGACTTGTGGGAAAGAGTCTTTTCACAAGTTCAAGGAGTTGACTACGATGAGAATTTCTCACCGTAGCGATGCTTAAGTCTGTCGGAATCATGTTAGCATTAGCTGTATTTTTTGATTATGAAATCTGAAAGATGGATGCCAAAACAAGTTTTCTTACCAGTTTCCGTAAGAAAAGTTTGTATGTGATACAATAAAAGGTTTTGTCGATCCTAAGGATGCTAAAAGGTATGCTTGCTCCAGCAATCCTTCTATGGACTAGAGCAAGCATCTCGGAGTAGGAATACATGCTTTGATGGAGTGATCAAAGCTTTTAGGTTTATACAATGTTTGCTAGAAACTTGTATTTACAAGAAAGTGAGTGGGAGCACTACAACATTTCTGATAAGTATATGTGGATGACATATTGTTGATCCGAAATGATGTAGAATTTCTGGAAAGCATAAACGGTTGTTTGAAGAGTGATTTTCAAAGGAAGACCTGGATAAAGCTGCTTACATATTGGGCATCAGGATCTATAGAAATAGGTCAAGACGCCTGATGATACTTTCAAAGAACGCACACCTTCACATGTTTTTGAAGGAGTTCAAAATAGACCAGTCAAAGAAGGGGTTCTTACCTGAGTTGTAAGGTGTGAAGTTGAGTAAGACTCAAAGCTTGACCACGGCAGAAGAAAGAGGAAGGACGAAGGTCGTCCCCTATGCTTTTGTCATAGGCTCTATACGGTATGCCATGCTGAGTACCGCACCTGATGTGTGCCTTGCCACATGTCTGGCAAGAGGGTATAAAGGTGATCTAGGACTGGATCACCAGATAGCGGTCAAAATTATCCTTAGAGGAATAAGGATATGTTTCTCGGTTATGGAGGTGATAAAGAGTTCGACGTAAAGAGTTACGTCGATGCAAGCTTAACACCTATCCGGATAGCTCTGAGTAGAGATACCGGATACGTATAATGGAGCAACAATTTAGAATAGCTCCAAGTAGAACAATTATTTGAAATGGCTCCAAATATAGCATAGTAGCTGCATCTACAAGATGACATAGAGATTTGCGAAGTACATACGGATCTGAATGTTGCAGACCCGTTGACTAAAACCTCTCTCACAAGCATAACATGATCAAACCCAGAATTCTTTGGGTGTTAGTCACATGAGGATGTGACCTTGAGTGTTAATCACATAGCGATGTGAACTGGATTATTGACTCTAGTGCAAGTGGGAGACTGTTGGAAATATGCCCTAGAGGCAATAATAAATTGGTTATTATTATATTTCCTTGTTCATGATAATCGTTTATTATCCATGCTAGAATTGTATTGATAGGAAACTCAAATACATGTGTGGATACATAGACAACACCATGTCCCTAGTAAGCCTCTAGTTGACTAGCTCGTTGATCAATAGATGGTTATGGTTTCCTGACCATGGACATTGGATGTCGTTGATAACGGGATCACATCATTAGGAGAATGATGTGATGGACAAGACCCAATCCTAAGCCTAGCACAAAGATCGTGTAAGTTCGTATGCTAAAGCTTTTCTAATGTCAAGTATCTTTTCCTTAGACCATGAGATTGTGCAACTCTCGGATACCGTAGGAGAGCTTTGGGTGTGCCAAACGTCACAAGTAACTGGGTGGCTATAAAGGTGCAGTACGGGTATCTCTGAAAGTGTCTGTTGGGTTGGCACAAATCGAGACTGGGATTTGTCACTCTGTGTAAACGGAGAGGTATCTCTGGGCCCACTCGGTAGGACATCATCATAATGTGCACAATGTGATCAAGGAGTTGATCACGGGATGATGTGTTATGGAACGAGTAAAGAGATTTGCCGGTAACGAGATTGAATAAGGTATCGGGATACCGATGATCGAATCTCGGGCAAGTATTGTACTGATAGACAAAGGGAATTGTATACGGGATTGATTGAATCCTTGACATCGTGGTTCATCTGATGAGATCATCATGGAGCATGTGGGAGCCAACATGGGTATCCAGATCCCGCTGTTGGTTATTGACCGGAGAGTTGTCTCGGCCATGTCTGCATGACTCCGAACCCGTAGGGTCTACACACTTAAGGTTCGATGACGCTAGGGTTATAGGGAAAGTATGTACGCGGTTACCGAATGTTGTTCGGAGTCCCGGATGAGATCCCGGACGTCACGAGGAGTTCCGGAATGGTTCGGAGGTAAAGATTAATATATAGGAAGTATGGTTTTGGCCACCGGAAGTGTTCTGGGCATCACCGGAGGGGTCCGGGGGTCCACCAGGTGGGGCCACCAGCCCCGGAGGCCTACATGGGCCAATAGTGGAAAGGGACCAGCACCTAAGTGGGCCGGGGCGCCTCCCCACCAAGGCCCATGCGCCTAAGGGGAAGAGGGGGCAAACCCTAAGGGCAGATGGGCCCTAAGGCCCATGCCTGGTGCGCCTCCCTCTTCCCCTCCACTTGGCCGCCACCCCAGATGGGATCTGGGGGCTGCCGCCACCCCTAGGGAGGGAACCCTAGGTGGAGGCGCAGCCCCTCCCCTTCCCCTATATATACTTGAGGTTTGGGGCTGCCCAACACATGTGATTCAATCTCCCTATTGGCGCAGCCCTACCCCTCTCCCTCATCGTCTCTCGTAGTGCTTGGCGAAGCCCTGCTGGAGTCCTGCGCTCCTCCACCACCACCACGCCGTCGTGCTGCTGCTGGACAGAGTCTTCCCCAACCTCTCCTTCTTCGCTTGCTGGATCAAGGTGTAGGAGACGTCACCGGGCTGTACGTGTGTTGAACACGGAGGTGTCGTCCGTTCGGCACTAGGATCATCGGTGATTTGGATCACGACGAGTACGACTCCATCAACCCCGTTCACTTGAACGCTTCCACTTAGCGATCTACAAGGGTATGTAGATGCACTCTCCTTCCCCTCGTTGCTAGATTACTCCATAGATTGATCTTGGTGATGCGTAAAAAATTTTGAATTTCTGCTACGTTCCCCAACATGGCGATGCTGGCTCTGATACCAAATGTTAGCGTCCAACTCGATCTAGCCCACACTCTACTTACGTTCTGGACGTTTATGCGCACATGGGCCAACATTCAGCGGAGAGCCCACTCCATCCCAAAAGCCCGGACTGAAAGGAGGAGGGATACTCTCCCTTATAAGTTGGTCATGGCCTCCTCCCAGCGAGGTGGGACTAAACCAAGCCAGGCTCCACTAGTGGACAGCAGCCCTAACATCCCATCCCCCTGAGAAGCCCCTCAGGAAGGCATGGCGATGCTGACTCTGATACCAGATGTTAGCGTCCAACTCGATCTAACCCACACTCTACTTACGTTCTCGACGTTTATGCGCACATGGGCCAACATTCAGCGGAGAGCCCACTCCATCCCAAAAGCCCGGACTGAAAGGAGGAGGGATACTCTCCCTTATAAGTTGGTCATGGCCTTCTCCCGTAAGCGAGGTGGGACTAAACCAAGCCAGCCTCCACTAGTGAACAGCAGCCCTAACAGTACATGTGGATTAGTAAAAAGTGGAAAGAAGGTTTTCATGTAACATCTATGGGCACTGCTGGGAGTCGTTGGGGTGTTGTCATGTCGAGGAATGCAGGATACTCCTACCAGGTTAAAACACTCTGCCTGCACTCCTTTGCGATAAATCATTTTCATGAATTTGGTGGTTCCTCATGTTATAGTTTCATCCGCGATGAATTAATGCGATCAATGTGGCATTGCCGCATGGCAAGTGGCAAAACTGAATCTATCTTGCACCTTGCAGGTTGTTGAGTTAGATTTCCTGTATCCAAGTAAAGGACTCCATCGGCAGTATGACGCCGGTTACAGAATAACCTCATGTGCAGCAACGCCTGACCAGGCCGCTTTTATCATGAGCAGGGCCAAGAAGCCCAAGAAGAAACCGATGGACGAAACACTTCTAACTTCTGCTTTCCCTTGCAAGGCTATAAAGGTACCCCTGCATACTTTGCTAGCTCTGAATTGGTCTCCAAATCTGATGACCTGTTCACTTTTTTTATATATAAAGGGGATAACCCGGCCTCTGCATCCATATGATGCACACTATTATCTTTACTAAAAGATGTCAAATATTCAAAAGAGCCCCACAAGACCAAAAATACTAAAATACAAGAACATAATCGGTCAGAAAAAAGATTACATGACTCAGTCACATAACCAGCCAAACCGGTTGAATAAGCCCCGTGCTAGTGTCTCAAACGGCTGCACCCAAAAGTCATATGCCCGGGAGCGCGTCCACACACTAAAGTAATGACAAAGTACGGATCAACGTGGTGACCCTGTAGATAATCTGCAAAAAATCAGGAGCAATTGATTGTGTTAAAAATAGTCATTCTGGCAAGTTCAAATTATCCATAATAAGGCACAAACTCACGCTCAGATTTGTCCCTTAAGATTTTTGTGAATACCAACCAGCCAATTCCCAAACAAAATTGTGGTACTTGTTGGTGGGGGCAAGTTACATGGTGCAAGCACCGCACGTCAGATCAAAGGGGCAAACGGGCAAGAGAGAAAATGATGGTAAATTGTTTCCTCTTGATCACAAAAACAAGAAACAAGATTTTTGACATCTCTATCAGTTTTTGTTTGCCAAATTATCTTTAGCGAGAATCACTTCCTTTGTAGAAACCACGTGGACACTTTAGTTTTAATTGAACTTTGGTCTTCCAGATGTGATTCCGCGGAAAACAGGCTTGATAAAGGTCCGCATACATAGACTTAAAGGTGAATACACCACTAGTATTTAACTTCTATCTAAATATATCAAACGTTTGTGTTGGATTGACCGATTTCAATTTACGCACCAAATGGAGCCAGGCGGACATTTGTCACCAATTTACAAAGTTTGGTGCCAATCCAAGCACATTTAAGCCTCGAGTCACCAGCTTAACACTGTCTAGGCAGATGCAACAAATCTGGACACTCAAATCAAATGATAACGGACTTCAATATACTTGGACCTTGAATGAAAGCTCGCATTTTTACTCTCAAGTGGATGATGTTTTGTTGTCACAAAACAATACATACTTGTTTTGCCCCAATCGTTTTATAGCTCTGTTGCTACAATAAATTCAGCTTCAGTTGTATTCAATGCCACACTCTTTGGCAACCTGCTTTGCCATGACACCATTCCCCCTCATAGGTAACCTGCTTTGCCTTTCATAAGGAACCCCTTCGACGGTTCCATGTAGATTTCTTCCTCCAACCTACCATTAGAGTAATCCTTAGCACCAAGACAATGAGATTCTCCGCTGACCAAATCCTCCAACCAGCTAACGATATCAGAGAACTCAAAATAAGGAACGAGCTCACCAAATTTGGTGCCAATACAAGTACATTTGAACCTTCAATACCATATTGAACACCGTCTATTCAGATGCAGCAAATCTGTACGGAACCTCTTTCCTTCTTATTCTTCTCTCTTGCGGGTTGTGTTATTGTTGTGTACTCCCTCTCACTCTTGCAGTGGCAGCCACCACCAGCTGGGTGGTGTGACTAGAATTTTTTTCTTTTTTTCACTTCACTAGGAAGCACTCACAACGATTGAATACAACAAAGATCAATGGTTCATGTATGTTGGACTTATGGGCTGACATTGGGTTGCCGACATACCTTGACACGAGGGATTTAACCCAACACGAGAAAACGAAAGAGTACCCACCTTGCAACCAAATAAATTGCCTATACTTAGGTTGTGTCTTCTTATTTTACAATACATGCGTGGACCTCACTTATGAACGCCAATATTTCAGGAGCAACGGGCAAAGAACATCTACGTCGCCTCGATCTGCCACGGGCGAACTGCGTGTTGATGGCTGCGGTGAACCTCCAAGGCAAATTTGCTTGAGTTACAACGCTACTGAGCTTCTTGGAGTACCCTGTTCTAGTTTGTAAAGAATCGTGGTTAATTTGGTTGGCAAGAAAGCGTGCACCTGAAATGCAACAACAGTTCTTTTTCCAGTAAGAAAGAGCAACAGTGGCCTTGGCTGTCTCTTGCCACGGCATCTAACCAACGACGGAGTGAGCATCTTGTAGAGTAATAAGGGCATGTACAATGGTGGCATATGGTTACATATGCCCTATGATAAAAAATAATTTGAGGCATTTACATCTATTTTTTTTCCCAATGCAAGCTACCATTAGTAGGCATCATTAAAAAATAGAAAATAAAGACTTTAGTACATATGCATCTCTACTTTTTACTCTAACCTTTTCAGCTTTTGTCACCGGACCACACTTTTTCTCTTCAAGCACCCGCCTCCTGAAGAGGATCCCGCTTCCCTATCCGAACCTACTTTACGTCATATCCAATCCTACATGGCATGTGAGACATCACCTTGAGGCTATGCATTGTACATGCCCTAATGGCCTTGGCCTTGGTTGTCTGTCTGCAACAGGGGCTTGTGTAATTGTGTTGCATTGACAGTCTGGCACGGTTATATGTGTCCCCAGTCTATGTGCCACGCTTGGCAGATGATATCCCTCGGTTAGTTTAGTTGGATTTCTCTTGAGAGAGAGAACCTGCTCCTTTAGTTGCTGCTTTCTTTTTCAATAATTGTTTGTTTAGCTGCTGTTATTTTTTCCAAAAAAATAAATTGTTTAGCTTTTTTTAGCAAAAATGTTCGCTTAGGGCATACCGGCAAATTCCCTCCCGCATCCACCTGCAGATAGGGGGACCAGTCCACGGACACGGATGTCGGAGCCGACCATCCGGTGTTATCTTGTATATGTCTGCCAGTAAAGGGTAATTTGAAATTTAAATAAAGTCTGATACATAGCGCGCATCGGATCACACCAGAGCCGGGTTGTATGCCCGATCACAACCAAAAATAGGCAAGTATGCTTAGTTTCTACATGCCTGATCACAAAAAAATATCAGTCCGGCAGTCCGTGATAAAAAAAATAGATTTTCTGCATTGCCGAACTGGCAATTCAAACCTCTGTGCTCAAGGTGCTATTGTCGCCGTGTAGGTAGCCTCCTCCTCATCCTCCTCCTCCGTCGCCTCCAACTCATTTTTCTACCGCTGCAACATCTTCTAGCAGACGACTTGCACAATCATTCTAGTGTCAGCATCCAAAGATTCCAAATTCAAGGACAACATTTTGGTGTTTTCCGCATCGGTTGTGATCTTCACCTTCTTTTCTTCAAGCATCGCCTTCTCTTCGAAATTATGCGTTAAAAAATATGCTCATGATGTTTTACAAAAGTATTTATAGAAATGTAAAAAATGTTAACATTTCAAAAAAAAAAGGTTTCATGTCATTCAAAAAAAAGTTTCATTGTGTATTTGGAAAAGGTTAACATGTATTCATAAAAATGTTCAAAAACATGTGGCCGGAAACATGCTAAACATGTATTTGAAAAATGTTGAACATGTACAAAAATTGTTTCAGATGTATACAAAGAATGTACAATTGGTTGAAAAATTAGACATAAAGACATATATTTGAAACAAATATTACTAATTTATTCAAAATATGTTAAACATGTAAAAAATATGTTCCTAATGTATACGAAAATGTACAATGTGTGTGAAAAAGGTAAACATGTGCCGAAAACAAGAAACGGGGAAAATAAAAGGGAACAAGGAAAAAACTAAAAACCAAATAGAATTGTAAAAACACAAAATATTTTTAGAAAACCATTGTAAATTGACGCACAAAACCATTGAATCAACATAAAAAACAAAGAAAAAGATAAAAAAAAAGGAGCACCGGATCTCTGGTGCATCCCTACAGGAGCACCGACGCCATGATCGCCACCGGTCACGGTCATTGTTGATCCCTATAAAAAATGCTCTCGATGTATATGCAAAATGTACATTGTGTACAAGCAATGTGGACATGTGTTTTATAAAAACTAAAAAATAGAACCCAAAGAAAGACGAACAAAGAAAACCCAAGAAAGAAAGAAGTGAAATAAAAAATGAAAAGGCGCTGCAAACAATGAAAAACTGATAAGAAAACCACAAAGATAAAAAAACTCGCGACCGCAACCACATTACTGGGTCGGTCGCGTAGGGCCACGTAATAGGTGTGCCGGAGCCACATCTCTCAAACGAGCGAGAAGTAGCTCTGTTGATATAATAGTGCCATTTTCTATTTGGCGCCTTCAGCGGCTGGGCTTGGCCCCTTTACATTATTATTTTGTTTCTTCAAACTTTAAAAAACGGTCCTCACGTTCAGAACTAACTGCAATAACCACCTCGGATGGATCAACTTACATGGCTAGCTTGTAGTTTTTCCTTCTTTGTTGTATGTCACCTTGCAACACAAAAAAGAGGACCCTTGTTTTTCTTTGTTCTTTTGGCCGGTTTTTCTTTGGCTTCTACATGGTTTCTATTTTCTTTTTAATTTTTATTTATCCTTCTTTTGCCAGTTTCTTTTTTTACCCAAAATCTAAAAAATGGTCGCGCGCTAACTGGAGAGAACGAGCGGCCGGTCTTTTTTACCATGCATGAGTTGTATTTTTGTCTGTTAGTGCATGTCGTTATCAGTATTTAATGTGTTCACATTGGTTAGTCCAATTTAAAAGAAACAGCTTCACGTACAATTATTTTGGTTTTCTGAATTTTTAAAAAGCCATATCTTTCAAACCGTGTGCCGGAATTCAGATCCGCCTTCACTGTTGAATTCTTTGCGACGAGATCTTTGAAACTAGATCCCCCATAAGTATGTTTCGACGAAATTTTTTTGATGCCAACTTTGACGCTATATTGTGCAACTTCAGTACTGCTTTGTGCAAGTTTAGTACTGCATGGTGCAATTTTTTTCAAACCCAGTTTTTTGGAGCTGCATCCACAGTAGTTGTAGTTGCACACATAGTAGTCCTAGTTGGCCCATGCATGGCCACAGAGTTGCACAATCTGGTCCGCATAGTCGCATATGAATTGTCATAGCTTGTAATGTAGTCTAGTTGCACACACATTGATGTTTAGTTGGCTTGTAACGTAGTCTAGTTGCACACATATTGATGTTTAGTTGACAGGAATACTAATTGCACACACATATGCTTAGTTGGCTTGTAATATAGTCCAGTTGCACACACACTGATGTTTAGTTGGCAGGACACTAGTTGCACACGCATTGATATTTAGTTGGCAGGACTAGTTACACACACATATACTCAGTTGGCGCGGCAATGTATTCTAGTTGCACAATGCAGTACTTTAGTTGCATCATATAGCACCAAAGTTGGCATCAAAAAAAATTCGTCGAAACATACCCATGCGGGATCTAATTTCGAAGATCTCGTCACGATGAATACAAAGGTGAAAACGGATCTGAATTCCAACTTGTGGTTTAAAAGATATGACTTTTTAAAGATTTAAGAGGCGAAAATAAATGTGGTTCACAGACTAGTCTGTACACATTTGTTGTACGCATTTAATACTAACGAAGACATCCACTAACTGACAAAAAAACACACACTAGGTAATTACTATTTATAAATTATTAGGGACCAAAACTTGCAATTTTAGGCCGGCCGCTCGCAAAGTGCAGCGAGCAGCCAGCCGCTCGCTAGACCGGTCCCTTTTTTTAATGCGTGTTTTTTTTCAAATTTCACAATTTTTTTCCAAATTCGTCTATTGTTTCAGTTTTCTGCTAAATTTCTAGTGAATCTTTTAACATTTTAATGAACTTTTTTCTAATATTCTATTATTTATTTCATTTTTTTGCAACTTTATTTAGGGAACCTTTTTTCAAAATCTCTAAATAGGTTTTCCAAAGTCGATGAAAATTTTCAAATAAACGAACTTTTTTCTAAAATCGATGAACTTTTTAAAATAAATCCTTGATTGTTTTTAAAATTCATGAACTTTTTTCCAAAATAAATAAAAAAAATACAAATTCATGAACTCTTTTTTTTGTGTGAACTCTTTTGAAAAGAGATGAACTTTTTCAAAACCGATGATTTTTTTAAAAAATTGAACTTTTCTTCAATATTGATTATTATTATTTCTAAATTCGTTAACCTTTTTCAAATTCGTGAACCTTCTAAAATTTTATGAACATTTTTAAATTCGTGAACTTTTTAGAATTCTTGAATTTTTTTACAAATTTGTAAACTTATTCCATAATACATGAACACTATTTTATTTTATTTTACCAAATTATGAAATTTAACCAAAATAAATCCGATGGACCTTTCCTAAAACATGAAACTAGCAAGCAAAAGACGAGCAGAGAAAAATCAGTGAACTATACTAACTGAGCGAGCAACTAGCAAAGGGATGATTGATCGTTTTTGTTTAAAAAAAAACAGTGGCTGATCGATAGGGAGGCTGAGCGAAGGCAAATCCTATATGACGCCTGTGTGCGTCGGATCGGCGCTTCTTCGCTCGGAGCAACTAGTTAACGACCGCTCCTTCGAAAGCTTCGCAACGATCAGCGTCATTTGGCGCACTCTCACGCATTCGTCACGTGTCGCGCTCTGGGCGCTCCATCCGGATTTTATTTTTTTATTTTTTCGCACGCGTTTTCGGCTTTTTAAATGGGTTTTTTTCGATGTTTTGGTTTTTCACCGGTATTCCTTAGGTTTTCAATAAAGAAAAGTTGGAAAAAAAATTGCGTGAAAAACGTGTTTTTTCCTTTCGCGAGAGTCACGGTTTTACTTTCGCGAGAGGCACGGTTTCAATTTTTTTTCAAAATTAAAGAACTCCTTTTGTTTGTGTGAACTCTTTTGAAAAGAGATGAACTTTTTCAAAACCGATGATTTTTTAAAAAAATTGAACTTTTCTTCAATATTGATTATTATTATTTCTAAATTCGTTAACCTTTTTCAAATTCGTGAACCTTCTAAAATTTTATGAACATTTTTAAATTCGTGAACTTTTTAGAATTCTTGATTTTTTTTACAAATTTGTAAACTTATTCCATAATACATGAACACTATTTTATTTTATTTTACCAAATTATGAAATTTAACCAAAATAAATCCGATGGACCTTTCCTAAAACATGAAACTAGCAAGCAAAAGACGAGTAGAGAAAAATCAGTGAACTATACTAACTGAGCGAGCAACTAGCAAAGGGATGATTGATCGTTTTTGTTTAAAAAAAAACAGTGGCTGATCGATAGGGAGGCTGAGCGAAGGCAAATCCTATATGACGCCTGTGTGCGTCGGATCGGCGCTTCTTCGCTCGGAGCAACTAGTTAACGACCGCTCCTTCGGAAGCTTCGCAACGATCAGCGTCATTTGGTGCACTCTCACGCATTCGCCACGTGTCGCGCTCTGGGTGCTCCATCCGGATTTTATTTTTTTATTTTTTCGCACGCGTTTTCGGCTTTTTAAATGGGTTTTTTTTCGATGTTTTGGTTTTTCACCGGTATTCCTTAGGTTTTCAATAAAGAAAAGTTGGAAAAAAAATTGCGTGAAAAACGTGTTTTTTCCTTTCGCGAGAGTCACGGTTTTACTTTCGCGAGAGGCACGGTTTTGCTTTCACGAGAGTCACGGCCGTGCCTCTTGAAAACGGAAAACGCGTTTTTTGTTTTTTTTCTTTCGCGAGAGTCATGGTTTTGCTTGCGCGACAGGCACGGGTGTGCTTTTGCGAGAGTCACGGCCGTGCCTCTCGGAAACAAAAAAAAATGTGTTTTCTGTTCTTTTTTCTTTCACGAGAGTCGTGGTTTTGCTTCCGCGAGAGTCATGGCCGTGCCTCTCGGAAAGGAAAAAAACGCGTTATTTATTTATTTTTTTCCTTTTGCAAGAGCCATGGTGTTGCTTCCGCAAAACGCACGGTTGTGCTTTCACGAGAGTCACGGCCGTGCCTCCTCGGAAACGGAAAAAAACATGTTTTCTTTTTTTTCTTCAACGAGAGTCACGATTTTGCTTCCGCGAGAGGCATGGTTGTGATTTCATGAAAGGCACAGGCGTGCCTCTTTCGGAAAGGAAAAATGCCCGTGCTCCTGGTTTGATTTTTTCGCCCGGCTTTTTGTCTGGGTTTTTTCGTGAAAAATAAGTTTATCAAAACCTATCAACATGGGATCTAATTTTGAAGATCTCGACGTGAGGAAATCCAACGGTGAAAACGATTCGAGATTTGGACGCACGATTTGAGAGATAAAACGATTTGAATAGAAGGATCTATGAAAAGATGGGGAAAACTCCCAGGTTGCGACAAGTGGTGCGCTGAATGGGCACCACTTGTCGCAACCAAGGAAATTGAAGTGATCTTTGCAACGAGTACTCCTCAATTAGTGATTTCGTTCTTCGCTGAAATGATGGGAGCGAAGGAAACGACACGGGCTGGCCCACTTCGAGCTACCACCTGGTTTGGGAAACTTCTAGTAGGTTCCCGACCAGGGTTTTTTTTGTTTATTTTTACCGGTTTTTTTGGTTTTCTTCATGTTTTTTCTCTGTTTTTCTTTATCATTTTTTGCTTCTTTCTTTTTTTCTTTTCTATTTTCCTTTTTTTGTTCTTCTATTTTGTTTTTTATAAATTAGCATTTCTCAAAAAAATATGGTATGCTACAAACTGTTCATCATGCACTATAAAAATGCTTATTGTATATTAGAAATTGTTTGACGAAAGTACAAATGCTCACTGTGTTTTAAAATTTGTTCAGCATATATTTACACAAATGTTCAATGTGTATTCGAAAATTGTTCAATGTATATACACTATACGAAAATTGTGCATCGTATATATTCATATTTTTTCAAAACTGATCATCGCATATTAAAAAAGTTCTTCATATAATACAAGAAATTTCGTCGTGTATTAATAGAATGTTTATCCTACATTAAGAAAATGTTCAATAGATATTACAAAATTTTCAATTTTTTTTTAATATGTTCAAAATGAAAAACTTTCCAATATTTGTAAACTGGATGCTACAGTACGTATCGCTACAGTAAGTCAACCAAAAAACAAAGAGAAAAAATAAAAATAAAAAACGCGCGCAGTCAGAGTGCGCTCGCCTATTCCTGGCAGGCTTCAGCGAAGCCGCAGCTTCTTGTCGCACACTAGCGGCGACTAGAGACTCTCCCGAGCGAGCAGCGACCCTGACCGAGCGAGGCTCGGGGAACGCTAAACTGGGCCAAGGCCCACGCTGACGCGCCCTATGCGCTGGTGCGCCAACTGGCATAAGGCGCTGAAAAGGACCTCTCTGTTGGAACTATCGATTGTGCAGACGGTCTTCTTCTTCTTCTTCTTCTTTTTGATATAATTCGGTCTTCTTTCTTTTCTTTTCAAAATAAGGCAACCCTTAGTTCGCGGTCCGGGGCAACGTTGCCTATCAGTAAAGATGTACTCCCTCTATAAACTAATATAAGAGCGTTTAGATTACTAGTTTAGTGATCCAAACGCTTTTATATTAGTTTACAGAGGGAGTATATATGTCGATTCCAGTTCATACCAGACCAGCGATTCAAGCACTGGCCTTGAACTATGTTCGCGCTGCTCAGGGCCGGTTCTGAGATTTCAGGAACCGGAGGCGAAGTCAAGACGCGGGGCCCTTTTTATTGAAATGTGCGCACGTCCCGCTACTCAGGTGGCTAACCATGCAGCCGCGTCGTCCGCGTCCTCAACGGCCGCATGCACTTCGTGCTTATCGTCTCCTGCATGTTAGTGATTACTGGCTTATGCCGTTGTACTCTCCCACGTTCTCACTGCTCTTTCTCTCATATAAACTGTACATATGTCTGCTGGATGCATGAATACAAGCAGTGTGTGAGTGTGACATAACCAAACTTGGTATTAGACGCAAACACCTCCGATCCTTCTCTCTCTCATCGCTTCCGCTATGCACCGTCTCCTCCGTCGCACCCGCTCGGCGGACTTCGACGCGCCGGCGCCCGCTCCGCTCGCCACCGTCCCCATCGCCACTGCTGCTCCCGCCACGGTCACCCCTTCCCAGGCCGCGCCCGCTGACGCGGTCGCCTCCGCACCGGCTGCCCCAGCACCACGCTGCGCGCACCTTGGCGATCTGGGCAAAACGCCCGTGCCCGAAGGCGCTGCGGCTCCTTCATCCTCCACCTCGGCGCCTCGCGTGGTGCCCCCTGCCCCGACCACGGGCGTCCTTCGGACGGCCGGCAGCACGCCCGTTCCGCGCCTCCCGCTCGGCGGCCCCAGCGGCGCCCTCGTCCCCCATGTCGGCCTCGGCGGCTCCGTCGCCGGTCCTTCCTCCACGGCCGGCCTCCCGCCCTCCTCGCGCACTACTTCACCACCAAGCTCCAACTCGAGTCGGGTAACTACTCACGTCGGCGTCAACTTTTCTACACCATTGCTTGCAAGCACGAGGTCCAGCACCATCTTGACGCCGCCGCCGAGCCGCTCGGCCAGAGCGCCGTGTGGCGCAACGACGACCTGATCGTGGTGCTGTGGCTGCACGGCGTCGTCGCCGAGGAACTCATGGACGTCGTGGCGTCCCCGGACAGCACCGCCCATGACATCTGGACGCAGCTCCATGTCCTCTTCATGGACAACCAGCCGGGCCGCGCCGTCGTCCTCGGCGCCGAATTCCGGAACCTCGTCCAGGGCGACCTCTCCGTCGCCGAGTACAGCCGGAGGCTCAACTCTTCGGCCGACGCCCTGGAGGACGTCGGCGAGCACATCTCCGATCAGGCCCTGACATTGCAGCTCATCCGCGGCCTCAACCGTAAGTTTCAGATCATGGCGACGCTCCTCCCGATGCAGTCGTCGTTTCATACCTTCGTGCAGGCCCGCTCTCGCCTCCTCATGGATGAGATCTCCGCCAACGAGCGGGCTCGGCTCGATAGCACTACTAGAGAAAACCTTACTAGTGGCTGGTTTTTTACGTAGCAGTAGCGCGGGCACCCGCGCTACAGCTATTATTTAGCAGTAGCGCGTTTCTAAACAAGCACTGTAGCTAAAATACTTAGTAGTAGTGCCTCTTTCTCCACCAATGCTACTACTATCATCACATAGTAGTAGCGCCCTATTTTATCCCCACGCTACAACTAGGTAAATAGAAATAAAAAATAAAAAAGGCGTCAGATGCAATATTCATGGAAATCAAGACAAGTCCAGTGCAAATAAACTAAGTTCACAGAACCATCTCACAAGCATTAACGACAATACCACATTTAATTTAACCACACAATCTCACAAACTCATATATAGTAGTCAACAATGCATGGATAGATCATAGTTGATAAGTCTACTAGGTAGTCATACTAGCATATATATGGTTCAGCAGCCACACGCATGCATGGATAGATCTCACAAGCATATGTAGTTCTAGATGATATCGATGACGACCATCATCCTCAAGCCTGGGCGGTGGGTGTTCCTGATAGTAATTAGGATTGCCTGTCCAACATGAAGATTCTTGCTGACGAGGAAGCTCTTCCACCCAACCGAGTTGAAGTGTGTGCGACCGTCCGTGTCCATGCCGTACGCACAAGTGGTGACGGAGCCCCTCGCGGTAAGGCGTATTCCAGCATAGCCTTCTTCATCAGGCTTGATACCACAACTATCAGATAGGCTTTTTGGCAATTTCTGAATAAGAAAAACATATCAATTAATAAGTAGCCTCACACATTCTACACTATCAAAAGACAGTACTACATTTCTACACTAAGTATAACAATAAAGCATATATATCATCGGATTCACTAAGCATATAAGATTCACTAAGCATATATATCATCGATTCACTAAGCATATAGATCATCGGATTTACTAAGCATATAAGATTCAGTAAGCATATAAGATTCACTAAGCATATATATCATCGGACTCTACACTAAGTATAACAATAAAGCATATCATCAAATTACTACAGTAAATGCAACATACCATGATATGTCGATCAACCATGGTACTTGTCAGGCGGGTCACGAATGGCACCCCGACGAAGTCAGCACGTGGCAGAATGATGTCCCATAGGTTGCACACCTCCTCCTCGCTCAACCTCATTCTTTGAGCAATGATGGCTTCACCAAGTGGGTCGTCATCATCTTCATCATCCTCATCATCTTCATCATCTTCTGCTTTGTTGATATAAATCACGGCCAACTTGGGGTCTTTCTGCTCTGAAGGAGAAGCTGATCAACTCATCACCGGTGATACGCATGTGGGCGATGAAACGGGCCCATCCGGCTCCTCCCACATGCGTCATATTTCATCCTTTCTCGACCTCCATAGTGTAGGGCCCCCCAGGAGCCTCAAAGGTCACAGAGTCTCCGGTCAGCTTGTTGAATTCTGACCTCATATTGCATGAGACGATCTGTGTGCAAAAAGCAAAATGATATATACATGATGCATTAATGCCAATAACACTAAAAACAAAATAGTGGTTACTAGTTTCATATAATTTATTACCGTCGCATGAAGAAAACTCGAATGGTAGTAGATGCCGAACAGCGTGCCGGTTGCAAGGCTACTGGCGCACCTTGACTTGCACCGTCGACATGGTGGTGGTTGTGGTGGCGTCATTTCCCTAAAGCAATATGATTAGAGGATTAACGATCCAAAAATTAAACATAAAGTTTTCAATACACACATCAGGTTTTGAATAATATACACATCATAGAGAATACACATGAGGTTCACATGGCAAGCAAAATAACAACTAAATTGTAGTTCAGTTCAGACAATAACCTAATAGAGATCATGTAACCCAAACAGAGCCTAATATAGAATTCACAAGTGGGTGAAAATGTAGCCAACATTTTCTACTACAAAATATAAGCACCAGACTAAGAGGTAATACAAGGGAAGAACAATCGCACACACAGATAAAAGATAGCATCAACCTGTCCTAATTAACACAGCAAAGTCAGTTTTATCATTCAAGAAAACAGAGACATGAGACAGATCAGTTAGCATTTTTTTCGAAACGAGTGTTAGCATATATTCAAATGCACACCATAACAACTTGGCAATTTGAGCATCACCACATACAGACACTCTCTTCAACCTGAAAGAGCATCGAATCAAGCATTGATTTTTCCATGAAACCACATAACTGTGAGGGCTTCTTGGTCATATCTTTATATGCATCAACAAAGAAGCTACTGGATCAAATTCACACATAGGGTAGCTCATCACGAGGATACAAACATTTAGACCTTTAAGAAGAACTGGCACAATCAACATCATTCAGATGAAAGGAGGAGCATTCATGACATAACCTAGTGTCAGGAAAGAACCCCTCTCTAAACCCTAGAACACTAGGCACCGCCGCCGCCGCCACTCCTCCAGGGACAGCAGCCAAGAATTGAAACCCAAGTTTCAATTATATGTGCTAAACTGCTAATCAAGAATTGAAACCCAAATTTTGGTGAGCAACAAAAAGCATCTACTTGTCTCACCTAACCCCCCTCTCTCTACTCTCTCGCCAATCACGCGAGGAAACAAGCCTGGAACACGTCGCACCGAAGCGCGGAGTCACCGTGCAATCCCTCAATCCCTTTCCCCCACGCGAAATCCCAAAACATCACGAGCCGCCGCGGCGAATCGATTGGAGCCTAGCTAGTGGTGGCGCGCGCAGGGAGGAGGAGATCGAGGGGGACTTACGGGGCTGGAGCGTCGGAGGAGGCGAGAGACGACCGCGCGTGGTGGCGGCGCACGGCGTCGTCGATGGGGGTGAGGCGGCCGGGGAGGAACCCTAACCGCAGCGGCGTCATCGGGCGGAGGGGATCGATTGTGAGAGTGAGGGGGTGCGGGGGGCGCTCGGGCAGGTTTTCTTTTCCCCTAGTAGTAGCGCTAGGTAGAGGCCGGCGCTACTGCTAAGCCCACAAGCTGTAGCGCCCGTCCGAAACAAACGCTACAGGTAAGTGGGCTACCGTTTTTGCCCTGCGACCCATGTAACAGTAGCGCAGCCCAAGCTAACAAACACTGCTGTTATTTAATAGTAGTAGCGGGTTTTCTACCCAGCGCTACAGGTATTTACCAGTAGCGTGGGGGTCAAAAACAGGCGCTACTGGTAAACTTCTACCTATAAGCATTTTCCTAGTAGTGTAGCCGTCCGGAGCTCCCCGCTGCTGCGCTCACCATCGGGCACGGACCGAGCGGCGGCTCTCCCTCCTCTGATCGCGCCCCGAGCGGCGACTCCACCAACAAGGGCAAAGGTGTTGGGGATCGTAGCAGAAATTTAAAATTTTCTACGCATCACCAAGATCAATCTATGGAGTAATCTAGCAACGAGGGGAAGGGGAGTGCATCTACATACCCTTGTAGATTGCTAAGCGGAAGCGTTGCAAGAACGCGGATGAGGTAGTCGTACTTGTGGCGATTCAGATCGCGGTTGATTCCGATCTAAGCGTCGAACAACGGCGCCTCCGTGTTCAACACACGTGCAGCCCGGTGACGTCTCCCATGCCTTGATCCAGCAAGGAGAGAGCGAGAGGTTGGGGAAGACTCCGTCCAACAGCAGCACGACGGTGTGGTGGTGGTGGAGGAGCGTGGTACTCCTGCAGGGCTTCGCCAAGCACTACGAGAGACGAGGAGGGAGATAGGTAGGGTTGCGCCTTGGGAGAGAGAGACTCGTGTGTTGGGCAGCCCCAAAACCTCCACTATATATAGGGGGAGGGGAGGGGCTGCGCGCCCACCTAGGGTTCCCTACCTAGGGGTGGCGGCAGCCCCCAGATCCCATCTGGGTGGCGGCCAAGGGGGAGAGAGAGGGGGGCGCACCTAGGATGGGCCTTAGGGCCCATCTGCCCCTAGGGTTTGCCCCCTCTCCTCTTGAGGGCGCCTTGGGCCTTGGTGGGAGGCGCCCCAGCCCACCTAGGGGCTGGTCCCTTCCCATTCTTGGCCCACGCAAGCCTCCGGGGCTGGTGGAACCTCCCGGTGGACCCCTGGAATCCTTCCGGTGGTCCTGGTACATTACCGGTGATGCCCGGAACACTTCCGGTGGCCAAATCCACACTTCCTATATATCAATATTTACCTCCGGACCATTCCGGAACTCCTCGTGACGTCCGGGATCTCATCCGGGACTCTGAACAACATTCAGTAACCGCATACATACTTTCCCTATAACCCTAGCGTCATCGAACCTTAAGTGTGTAGACCCTACGGGTTTGGGAATCATGCAGACATGATTGAGACATCTCTCTGGTCAATAACCAACAGCGGGATCTGGATACCCATGTTGGCTCCCACATGTTCCACGATGATCTCATCGGATGAACCACGATGTCGAGGATTCAATCAATCCCGTATACAATTCCCTTTGTCTACTGGTATGATACTTGCCCGAGATTTGATCGTCGGTATCCCGATACCTTGTTCAATCTCATTACCGGCAAGTCTCTTTACTCGTTCTATAACACATCATCCCGTGATCAACTCCTTGGTCACATTGTGCACATTATGATGATGTCCTACCGAGTGGGCCCAGAGATACCTCTCCGTTACACGGAGTGACAAATCCCAGTCTCGATTCGTGCCAACCCAACAAACACTTTCGGAGATACCCGTAGTGCACCTTTATAGCCACCCAGTTACATTATGACGTTTGGTACACCCAAAGCATTCCTACGGTATCCGGGATTTGCACAATCTCATGGTCTAAGGAAATGGTACTTGACATTAGAAAAGCTTTAGCATACGAACTACACGATCTTGTGCTAGGCTTAGGATTGGGTCTTGTCCATCACATCATTCTCCTAATGATGTGATCCCGTTATCAATGACATCCAATGTCCGTGGTCAGGAAACCATAACCATCTATTGATCAACGAGCTAGTCAACTAGAGGCTTACTAGGGACATGGTGTTGTCTATGTATCCACACATGTATCTGAGTTTCCTATCAATACAATTCTAGCATGGATAATAAACGATTATCATGAACAAGGAAATATAATAATAACTAATTTACTATTGCCTCTAGGGCATATTTCCAACAAAAGGACCCGCTGCCTCTCCGACCAGCGAAAAGGGCCATGGCTTGCGCGGGCGTGGTCGCGGCCGTGGCCGTGGCCGTGGCCGCGGCGGCCCATCCCCCGGTAGCGCTCCTGGTGGGAGCGGCGCCGCTCCCTTGGGCCCTGGCTCGCCCGCTCCAACAGGCTTCTTTGCTCCTTATGGGGCCCTCATTCCTGGACTGTCTGCAGCGCGGGCTCCCTGGGCTGCGCCGAACGCCGCGGGCGTGCTCGACCCACGCCCTCCTGCACCTCATCAGGCCTACCCCGTGTTGTCGTCGTCCTCCAATGGGCCTACTTGGGAGCAGTATAACCAGCTATACGTTGCTCTCCAGGGCCTCTCCATGCAGCAGCAGCACGCCGGTGGCGCGCCGGACTGGTTCCTCGACACGGGCGCTACGTCGCACGTCGCTGGTAAGACGGACCTCCTCACCTCATATGGTTCTCCTTCATTGCGTCATTCCACTGGCATCTTAGTAGGCAACGGGTCTCGTCTTCCCATTACCGATGTAGGCTCCACTTCTGTGTCTAATTTTTCTCTCAATGACGTCCTCATATCCCCTACCATAATCAAAAACCTGATCTATGTACGTCGTTTTACACAAGATATTTTTTTCTATCACTTTTGACCCTTTCGGTTTTTCCGTGAAGGACCTAGCCACGGGGAAGCTCATCATGAGGTCCAATAGCCACGGGGATCTCTACCCCTTCTTCACCAACTCCGGCGTCCAGGCAGCACTCTCCGTCGTCATCGATGACATATGGCATCTTTGCTTAGGGCATGCTAGCAATAAATCAGTTTCCATTCTAGCACGTGATTTTCTTCCAACTTGTAATAAAGATAGGCCTAGCAACTCCGTCTGCTCATCTTCTCAACTAGGCAAGCAGCCACGGCTGCCTTTTTCCCTTTCCACTTCCAAAACAAGTGCACCTTTCCAATTAAAACATTGTGACTTATGGACCTCGCTGGTACCTAGTTTCTCTGGCTTTCAATATTATCTTGTGATTCTAGATGACTACTCACACTACTCGTGGACGTTCCCTTTGCGCAACAAAGCCGACACCGCTGACACCGTCTCACGTTTCTTTGCGTATGTTCTCACCCAATTTCACGTCACAATTCAATGTATGTAGTGCGACAACGGTGGTGAATTCCTCACCTCCTCCTTGCGTGACTTATTCTCTCGCCATGGTGCTTCCTTCCGCTTATCATGCCCACACACCTCGCCACAAAACGGCAAGGCCGAGCGCCTTATCCGTACCACCAACGACGTTCTCCGTGTGCTTCTCATCCACGCAAACCTTCCGCCCCCCTTTTGGGTCGAGGCACTCCACACCGCCACCTACATCCTCAACCGGCGCCCCTCCTCGGCCATCAACTTCGTGACGCCTCACTTTCGTCTCCTAGGTCAACACCCCACATACGACCACATGCGCGCCTTTGGGTGTCTCTGTTTCCCCAACACCATTGCCACTAGCCCACAAAAACTCGCCACTCGGTCGTCTCGCTGTGTTTTCCACGGATATCCTCTGGAGCACAAGGGCTACCGGTGCCTTGACCCATCTACTCGCAAAGTAATTATTTCCCGACACGCCACGTTCGACGAGAGCGTCTTCCCCTATTTTCCTGCCGATCACCCTCGCTCCACCCCTCTTCCCTCGACCATAGAAAATCCGGTTCACCAAATCTGCCCCAAACCCCGTACCTCGTACCTCCCATATTGGCCACCCACCTTGGGATCTGCGCCGACCCCTCCTCCAGCTACCAGCCCCACTCCACCAACGAGCGTCGTGGCCAATCCGCGTCTGCCCCGCTCCACCAACGAGCGCCCCGACCTATCCACCGCGCGCCCCCTCCCGAGCCATGCAGCCCGCGTGCCCCGCCAATCACCTCGCCCCGTGCACCCGCCTCCCCGTGCACGCCACACTCTCCCTGCACACCAGTTGATACGTCTCCAATGTATCTATAATTTTTTATTGTTCCATGCTATTATATTATGTGTTTTGGATGTTTATGGGATCTATTATACACTTTTATATTATTTTTGGGACTAATCTATTAACTGAAGGCCCAGCCCAAATTGTTATTTTCTTGCCTATTTCAGTGTTTTGAAGAAAAGGAATATCAAACGGAGTCCAAACGGAATGAAACCTTCAGGAGAGTTATTTTTGGAACGGAAGAAATCCAGGAGACTTGGAGTAGACGTCAGGGAAGCTTCGAGGTGGCCACGAGGCAGGGAGGCGCGCCTGCCCAACTGGGCGCGCCCCCACCCTCGTGGGCCCCTCATGGCTCCCCTGACCGACTTCTTTCTCCTATATATATCCATTTACCCTAAAAACATCTGAGGACAGAATAAATCGGGGGTTCCGCCGCCAGAAGCCTCTGTAGCCACCGAAATCCAATCTAGACCCGTTCCGGCACCCTGCCGGAGGGGGGAATCCCTCTCTGGTGGCTATCTTCATCATCCCGGCGCTCTCCATGACGAGGAGGGAGTAGTTCACCCTTGGGGCTGAGGGTATGTACCAGTAGCTATGTGTTTGATCTCTCTCTCTCTCTCATGTTCTTGAGGTGGCATGATCTTGATGTATCGCGAGCTTTGCTATTATAGCTGGATCTTATGATGTTTCTCCCCCTCTACTCTCTTGTGATGAATTGAGTTTTCCCTTTGAAGTTATCTTATCGGATTGAGTCTTTAAGGATTTGAGAACACTTGATGTATGTCTTGCATGTGCATATCTGTGGTGACAATGGGATATCACGTGATCCACTTGATGTACGTTTTTTGCGAGTTCTGTGACCTCGTGAACTTATGCATAGGGGTTGGCACACGTTTTCGTCTTGACTCTCCGGTAGAAACTTTGGGGCACTCTTTGAAGTTCTTTGTGTTGGTTGAATAGACGAATCTGAGATTGTGTGATGCATATCATATAATCATACCCATGGATACTTGAGGTGACATTGGAGTATCTAGGTGACATTAGGGTTTTGGTTGATTTGTGTCTTAAGGTGTTATTCTAGTACGAACTCTATGATAGATCGAACGGAAAGAATAGCATCATGTTATTTTACTACGGACTCTTGAATAGATCGATCAGAAAGGATAACTTTGAGGTGGTTTCGTACCCTACCATAATCTCTTCGTTTGTTCTCCGCTATTGGTGACTTTGGAGTGACTCTTTGTTGCATGTTGAGGGATAGTTATATGATCCAATTATGTTATTATTGTTGAGACAACTTGCACTAGTGAAAGTATGAACCCTAGGCCTTGTTTCAACGCATTGCAATACCGTTTACGCTCACTTTTACCATTAGTTACCTTGTTATTTTTATATTTTTAGATTACAAAAACCATTATCTACTATCCATATTGCACTTGTATCACCATCTCTTCGCCGAACTAGTGCACCTATACAATTTATTGGGTGTGTTGGGGACACAAGAGACTCTTTGTTATTTGGTTGCAGGGTTGTTTGAGAGAGACCATCTTCATCCTACGCCTCCCACGGATTGATAAACCTTAGGTCATCCACTTGAGGGAAATTTGCTTCTGTCCTACAAACCTCTGCACTTGGAGGCCCAACAATGTCTACAAGAAGAAGGTTGTGTAGTAGACATCAAGCTCTTTTCTGGCGCCATTGCCGGGGAGGTGAGTACTTGAAGGTATATCTTTAGATCTTGCAATTGAATCTTTTTGTTTCTTGTTTTAGCACTAGTTTAGTTTATAAAAGAAAACTACAAAAAAATGGAATTGAGTTTGCCTCATACGCTTCATCTTTTTAATATCTTTCGTGAGAATGATGGAAAGGAAAATTGTGCTCAAGTGCTAGAAGAAGAATGTATTAAAATGTTTGGCACTAAATATTTGAATGATGAGCATGATTGCAATGTTGTTAGT